>NW_004797713.1:12138-13818 GCF_000002075.1 Aplysia californica | reverse complement strand
GGAGAGAGAGAGAGAGAGAGAGAGAGAGAGTGGTTCTAATTTAAAGATAAAAACATCTACGATAAAGTGGTATAGAGAAAGAAAGCGGGAAAAGAGGGAGACGATAAAGCTGGGTTAAAACAATCTCCAGAAACAACAAAGCATACAATTAAAGTCTCCACCAACAGAATAATGACAAACGTATCACACAAACTATTATTAACGTAAAAACAAAAGCTCTAACAAAACAGACAAGACTCGAAAAATCAGATAATATCAAATTCAGAACACGGATCATTAAGTCCACCTTCACTGAAAAACAAACAAATGAAGAAATAGAAGTGAACAGTCTGAGATTTTACCCCTACCACATGATCCCACCGTACCTAAACAAGAACAATAAGCGGACGTATCATGTCACAGAACTGGAGACTGCTGGAGACTTAATGGAGTCGTATCGAAAATGACAGACTAGTGCTTTAAAGATAAAGAGACATCCAAAAATAAATACGAAAACTGAAACAGGAGCACAGCTTCTTTTATCTTTGTGGGAGCAGCAACGAAGGGTTTTTATTCCAAAAGAAAAGCAAAATCAACCGCAGGTGGATCAACGTTCCCAGATAAAGTGTCTCTCCCAAGGGATCATATACCCTAAAACAAAAGGGCAGGGATTCCATTGTTCCTTTGTGGGTTAAATCGATCAATACAAGTTTAGTTCCCTATTGTCCAGATCAGAACTTGTCAAATTTTTAATAGCCAGCGTCCATTTTTGTCACCTATTAGAGGGTACAATTTTCGTACCGCCTACCCACATGTACTTCCAACGGAGAATTAGATAAAACTTGTCACCATCCGGGTGATCCCAAGCGCTCATCAAAATAACCACACTTCACACATATGGGCGTTTTCGCCCAGGCTGGCGAGCTCTGATGTAGATACCGGTAACGTGTTTCTAACAACTTGGGTGTGGTCAATACCATTCTTTTTGCGAGTACAGTACAATAACGTAATACGTGTACATAAAGAGCGAATTGTAAATTGTGGAAATGTGATTAATCAGAAAAATGACCCGAGTTTTGAGAGGGGAAAAGAAAACAACATAAGCACATTCATAGAGAAGAGATATACAACGATGCAGAAAAAAAAACCCAATAAGAAAGAAGCAAAAGCAATCATTTTCACTAAATGTCAAAACGTTAATGTGCTGTGACGGCACATGTAAGAGTGTGCTTTTAAATGTTAGAGTTAATGTAAAGAGTATGTGTGCATGTTCAAGCACCGGTATTGTGTGTTAACATGAAGGCATTGCAATTCATCTGGATCTGTATTGTTCGGGAACAGGCGCCCAAAGAAAATTTCTGCATTAACAGCAGGACCACCAGCAGCAGCAGTATAACCCCCCCCCCAAAAAAAAAAAACGACAACAAAAAAACGCAATCAAGGCAAATGCATGAAACATGTGATCGCCACCAGATTGGATATATCGCAAAATTCGTAAAGAATGACCAAGAAAAACTGATGGAGTAGTTCGGAACGCGACTGCATTCCGCACAAACCGGTGTGCACATTGGCAAGAACAACAGGTGCTGAAAGGTGCAGCACTTAGCGTCATAGCGATATCTTTTTTTCGTTCTGCATACTGTATGTTATTCGACATCTCATCAGCATTCTCTTACATGTATGTCAGAGACTTTTTTTTAA
>NW_004797713.1:10515-11876 GCF_000002075.1 Aplysia californica | reverse complement strand
CAGAGAGAGAGAGAGAGAGAGAGAGAGAAAGAAGAGATATGAAAAGAGAAGTGAAATAAAGAAAGGACAGAGGAGAATTTAAAAAAGAGACAATTCCTTAATTAAGGCTTGAGGGCGAGTCTGGGGTTAGAGGAATGAGAATAAGGCGGTTCTATGAAATAGGAAAGTCAATAGTGAAAAGCTAAAAGGGTGAAAAGAGGTGGGAGGGGGGGGAGGGCGCAAAAGGGGCCATTATTCTGTAAAAAGCTGTCAGTTGGGAGAAGATGGACAAGGGATCTCCAGACCAGTTCACTCAAATGGCCCGGAGACCTTTAGTTACCAATCTCCAATCTCTCAAAACACGCTCTCTATATCGATTGACCCCTTGGCCACGTCCAGCAAAAACGGTGGCCGGGGGAGGGGGGGGGGGAGTAGCAGGCGAGGAAGAGAAAGAAAGTAAGGAGCAAAAAGGATGAAAAGAAAAGGAGGAAAGATAAACTTCAGAGTCAGTAGTTGGAGAAAATAGAAGCAAAGCAACACGATAAAGACCATTCAGTGCTGGGGAAAGCAAGAAAGACAGAAAGACGGAGAGAAAAGAAGTAGGACATCAGATACGTCCTCCAACCATCCCTTGAGCACACGGGAGAAGGAGTGAAGAGTAGAAAGAAACAGGAGTACATAAACTATGCAATTACAGAGCATGAATTTAAAGAGAAATGTCAACTTAAAAAAACAAGACAAACAGAGTTTGGGTCGACAAGACAGAGGGTAAGTGTCCCTGTCAGAGACTTATTGTAAACGAAGAGCATTCTTTTCAACTTCCCACTTTCCACAATCGTGCGCGCGCACGCACACACACACACACACACACACACACACACACACACACACACACACACACAATAAATCAAAATCGACAAATATTCCTCATACTAACAGAATATTACTACTACTGCTCACTCACTCTCTTTTTTCTCCCTCCCTCTCTCTCTTTCGAACTCTCCCCTCTCTCTGTCTTGCTGTCCCTCGTCATAGTTTGTTAACGCATCACTGCAATAATGAGTTCATAAAAATAATACCCCCCCCCCCCAAACACACACACACAGAGAAACATGACAGAGCTTTATGAAACATGACAGTCAATAAGCCAAACTAACTCCATTATCTCTCTTTCTTGAAACCCCCTGTCCAACTCTTCCCGAGATGTAATTTTGTATCCACTGTGGAAAACAAAAGACACAAAAAAGAAGCTGGGGTTGTCGAGACAACGATGAGATAATGGTGGTGGTCAAGCGGTCAAGAAAAATGTCCATGGATGGGTCAGCTCAGTAGTGCACGTCACACAGACAGACAGACACAGACACAGACAGACACACACACAC
>NW_004797713.1:8071-9581 GCF_000002075.1 Aplysia californica | reverse complement strand
AGGGGGGAGGGGAGAGGGGGGTGGGTGGTAGAGAATATTTTATGATAATGTCCACATTTTGCTAAGAAGAGAAAAAAAAAAAAAGACCACGATGCCCCTGGAAAAGTAGAAAAAGCCCATAGATCGGAGTGCTGAGTGAGTCTCTCCGTCTGTCGACTCAACTAAAGATCACGTAGCGGTAGGGAAAAGTAACGATTTGGGCATAGACAAGGTGGGCTGAATGATGGCTGGGGAACTCAGCGTGGCGTATCTACAAGGACATCTTCCATTCATAGGTAAGGCCGTCTCCGATTCTATACTTGAGCCAGAGCCAAACGCACTCACACGAGCACTGCAGAGTGTCGGTCAAACCGCAAAAACTGCATTGCACATTTGTCGGCGCGTACTACATTTCGATTTGTAAACAAACCAAAGTGCTTACACGAAACATACACCCATTCATCTATCGGTCCAAGAATCTATACTTACTACTCGCCGAGACTTACAGTCTGAGAGAGAAAGATGAACAGATAGACAGACTGCCACGGATGAAGCAGAAGACATGGGTGGCGTTTTCTATCAGTAAGTATCTCTGTACGTTGAATAACCACCGTCTACCTTTTCTCTCACAAGATTCTATTTTTATAGAATTAAAAAGGAATTGGACGGAAGCATTATGCAGCACCATAGAACCTTCAAACCATACGGGTTTGTGTAGAAAATTAATATTTAAGCTGCACATCGACACCATAACGGCCATTTTGCGGTTGGAAACAGGAAGACACACGAGCACAAACAACAGACAGAGAGAAATGTTTAATGAAGTAGGGCCTATCAGTGGCACCTTCCAACCACCCGCTAAGAAAACCAGACAGGGCGACTGAAAAAAAAAGAAGTGAGTGAAAGAGGAAGACCCTGACTGGTGAGACAGCTGACGGGAGATAGGCACACACAACTTGACATTTCGCTCATCCAACTCTCAACATGAGTGGCTCCTGACAGCTTCAAGGACGCAAGCTTTCTGTTATAACCTCGCTATTTTAAAGATACATACATATTTTGACAACCAGCACGCATGCCGCTATTTTAAAGATATTTTGACAAAGAGCACGTGTATCGCTATTTCAAAGCTAATTTGTCAACCACTATGCATGTATATGAAAAATAATAGGAGAACGTTTCGCACACACAGCAGAATTCCACATCAACAAGCTAAGAAATATCTACAACAAGCAAAGGGCGGCAGGTGGGTGCTCCGATAGCTCAGTTTGTATTATACGGGTATACGACCATCCACACAAACCTTACCCCCCACACATCCTTCATTTATAAATAACCAGAAACATGTTCACAAAACAAGAGCCCTCCCCTCAAAAACAAAAAACAAAAAACAAAAAAAAACAACAACAAACAAACCAACAACCCCCCTCCCCCCGACAAACCAACACCAAAAACAGCAACAACGCATACAACAACAATATGAAACAAATCAATAAAACCACACACGCTACATACAATCTCTCCCTCATCC
>NW_004797713.1:4328-5895 GCF_000002075.1 Aplysia californica | reverse complement strand
AAAAAAAAGAAAAAGAAAAGAAAAACCTTAAAAAATCGAAGAAAAACAACATGACAACCTCGATTCAGTTTCCAAGACAGCATATTTACAACAAAAACACCCATGAAAAACAACTCGTCTAGGGGAAAAAAAACAAAAAACCCCCAGAACATCGCCTTTCAAAATAACAACAACAAAAATCCCCTTCCTCAAAAATACAAAATGTACACTGTACTCTTAAAAACCTAAATTATTCACCCTGGCGTAAACGTCTTTCGCCCGTAACAGAGAGCAGGCTGCAGCTAATCAATCCATCACAGCCAAGAGACCATTGTGCAGAGCTCATTAACACAATCGACTACGTACATGATACAAAACTCTCTCGGATACAGCTCGTCGCACCTGTGAGTGAGTAGACCTATACCCTTGACCTGTTGTCTAGAAAGTGCTTAGCGGGGGAATTTCTGGAACATGTCTGTTATTGTCGTTACATCAAAATCACAATAACAGCTTTTCTATTCTTTTGTTGCTTTTTAAAAAATTATTATTAATTGGTATGGAAGATAGGGTATATATTTTGACCTGTTCTGGCCTGAACCGAAGCTTGAAAGAGACTTATTCTTTTACTGATCTTATTGTAATTATCCTATCCAACAATGCTTCAGGCCGATGGTCTAGGACCCAGATGGCCGCTGGATCGGAAAAGTAAAGTAAAAGTAAAGTATTTACCAATGCGTTTTTCTTATATAACTTTTTTTTCTCCGTTTTTCTTTTGAATGTTTTCGGCCCACATGGGGACATCTTTGATAATTTACGAGGTAGTTGCTTCGACTCTGCCTGTCAATACCAACGCTTGAAGAATGGGATACAGAATTCCAGTAAACAGGAGGAGACAATTAATGACTAACGTACTTAAAGTGCATTTAAGAGAGAATTGGAAAGTACAAACGTACTTTAAGTGAGAATTGAAATCGTATGTGTCCTACGTGCAACAGCAAAGAGCTTATTACACGTCCAATTCATTGTCGATCAAGTTATTTCCAAAGCTTATGTACCGTCGGTGTCGTGTAGCAGTTAGGCGCTTCTTCATCGTCGTAAACAAAAGAAATCAGTTCGATTCCCACGTGGGAGAAATTTTAGAAGAGCATCTCAGTCTCTCTACCTGCACGTTGCACTCCCCTAAAATTTACAGTGCCCTTTTCCAACTACCCGAAGACTGAGTGACTAAAGAAGGCAACACAGCTTCCGATTCGAAAAGAGCATCAAATGACATTTGTCCACTGCTTATATACTGTATTAAAGCCAGGGAAAAGAAGTTTCGAACAGACACCATCACGTCAAAGGAGACAAACAGACTCAACCTGATTGTGTTTAAGTCATTAAGTCGTCCTGTTCCTTATGGTACTCACGCATACCTTTGATGAGGAAGTAAGGTAACGGACGTTTATGAAAGTAACGTAACAGATGTCTACAAAATGATTCCGTTGTAAGACAGGGAGTGAAAATGGGTAAGGGGGAGAGGAGAGAGACTGCGAAATCTCGATGTAAATACTGATGACGTCAGTGGAATTTTTTAATTTTTTTTTTT
>NW_004797713.1:0-3895 GCF_000002075.1 Aplysia californica | reverse complement strand
CGTGCGTGCGTGCGTGTGTGTGTGTGCTTGCGCGCGTGTGTGTGCATTTGTGTGTATGTGTAAATGTGTATGTGTATGCGAGCGGGCTCGGGTGTGTATTCGCGTGTGTGAACATGTGTATAAACCAGCAGTAGGTACTCACACAACTTTATGAGCCCCAGAGTGCTATCCAATATCTCCTTTTCTTTTCCTTGTTTCTTTTCCCCACCACGCTTATGGGCACGGCATGTTGCCCTTGGCGGTCACAGGGCCAATTTCACGGGCGTTTGCAAACAGCGGACAACAAAAGACTCACTCCAAGACAAACACAAATAATTGATAAAATATCATCCCTGTAGTTACAAAGGTCAGGATCCTAAGCTAGACAGGTTGCATACTTTACCACAAAAACTACTTTTTGTTTACCAAGTGATCTAAAATCAGAAGTCATTGGCACTATTTCCACAATTGTGTGTGTATGGGAGAAGAGAGAAAGAACAGAGAGGGACAGAGAGAGAGAGAGAGAGATAGAAGGAAAGAGAGAAAGAGAGAGAAAGAAAGAGAAAGAAAGAGAGAAATAGAACAGACACAAAGAAAGAGGTGAGGGATGTACAAAAAGATGAGAGAAAAAAGAGAGACAGTGAAAGAGACAGAGACAGAAAGAAACGAGAAAGAACAATAAGAGGAAAAAAAAGGAGGAGAGATAACGACAATAGGCGTTTGACTGGAAAAAGAAGAAACAAACCATTCCAGATCGCCCGCCAACCACCCACTGTACACATAGAATTTAACTACCACTACATCATCGTATTCTCCCTCACCCGTGAACATTTCCCGCAGCAACATCCCCAGTACCACCACATTCCTATCATCACCAAAGGCGTCTGCACAGACAGGCCAGCTCTCAGCACCACCAAGGTCCATCTTCACTTCTATTCTACATTGCCTTCATGCGCTTCTGCAACTGTTGCTACTGGACTTTCCACTATTCTTGTTGTATTATATTGCTATAAGTGACTCTAGATGAGCTACTACCATCATCATGCACCACCGTCATCATACAGCATCGTCATCGACCGCATCGTTGTACTATCATCATATATTTTTATAGTTACCATCATTACTATAAAGCATTGTAACAATACATCATCATCATCATACAGCATCATCGTTGTTGTCGTCATCCTCGTCATCATCACCGTGATAATCATTAAAGCTCCTCGCCCCAACCCTCCAATCCCCCCCCCTCTCTCTCTATCTCACTCTCGCTCTCAACACATTAAAGAAATGTCCTCTCTATTGTTCAATAAAAGAGAAGTACATCGACGTTGTAACAGTCAGTTAGAGTGGTAATCTTCAAGGCATACAAACAAGCAATAGAGGGAAAAAGTGGAAAGACCTACCAGTCAACCTCTCCACATACATCCCCCACCCTGCCCAAACCATTCCTCTCGTTGTAAATAAACAGTCCGAGCGCAATTCAACCCAAAAGGACCTGGGGAGCGCAGATTTAAGGTTTGGGTGGAGGAGGGGGGGGGGGAGATGGCCGACAGGTAGCAAGCAGCACATAGACAAGAACTGACAGACAAACAGACAGACAACTGACAGGCCCCGGGAGCCACCACGCCCAGAACGGGAGGGGGAAACACGGATCATCAGCGTGTATATTCCCTGCACGTCACACCCACGCCCCGTGGGACAGATTTTGTTCTTCCCCACCTACAACCTTCAAACCACAAGAGGAGCGGACTTTCACCCTTCTCCTTAGACATTTTGGAAGGGTTTTATTCACCCTTCCATCCATCTATATATCTGGCTATTCTTCTTTTATCAGTGTTCCTATTCGTCCAGAGACGAATCCATCCATAGACCACACACACATGTTTCGATGGACCCCCTTATGGACTAGTTTGGGCATCAAACCGTTATTCCATTCATTCCATTTATCCATCCATTCACCCATCCATCCACCAATTCGTTCCGTCCATCACTTCGTCCCATTCATTCATCCATCAATTAAGTTGTCCCATCTATCTATCCAACCATCTATCCATCCATTCCCCAATTGATCTACCCACTCATCCATTCCATTCATTCATCTATCTGAATGAGCACCAATAAGTCTTCTGTTTTTCACCTCCATCGACACCATTTAGATCATTTGAGAGGTGGTGGGCTCCTTATTCCTGCCAGCCGAGGCTCAGAGATATCCAGCATCCCATCAGACAGACAAAAACAGTATACTTATAAAAACTTCCCAACTCGGGAATCGAACTCGCGTCTCCTCTGCGCGCAACAGCGAAGGGTGTGGTTCTTACACAACTGACTGACGTTAATAATCCTAAGGTAGAAGACGCAATCAGGTCAAATACTGTAAAAGAAAGCGGACACAGGACACTCAAGTATAAACAGGGGCGACGTTATAACGTGACGTAATAGCAGAAAAAGAAACAAAACCTAATTTTAAATGGATCCTCCAATTTCCATCGCCTTTTCCAGTTTCTCCAGTCCCGAGTATCAAATGTAATGTTAAGCAAATTAACCTAAATATCAGATTGTATAGAAAATGGTCTTAGGAATCTTTCATCGTGGTCTCTCTATCGATGTACCGCGCCAAATTGCTTCCTGATAGTCGAGCGGGGGGAAGCGGAGAGGGAAAAAGAAAGAAAGAAAGAAAGAAAGAAAGAAAGAAAGAAAGAGGGAGAGAGAGCGAGAGAGTGAGCGAGAGAGAGAAGGAAAGAAAGAAAGAGAGAGAGAAGAGAGAGAGAAGAGAGAGAGAGAGAGAGAGAGAGAGAGAGAGAGAGAGAGAGAGGGGGGGGGGGGAGGCGGAGTTTCTTAAAGCAAAGTATGACGTGAGAGTCAACATACTTGAGACGGGGCACAGGGTATCTAGTGCCCGCTATAAACCAATTACTCCGCGCGGACAATCTTGTTCGATACGCTCTCTACCAACACCGACAACCCGCCTTCCCTTCTCCCTCCCTCTCATAAATGGGTCAACACGATCCTCAGAATGTGTGTCACGTATTCATAACGATTTGATTGGCTATTTGTTCCGCCATGCCTGTATGGGAAGTCACATGACCCGCTAGTGGAGACGTGTGTATACAGCCCTGACGACCCTCGGTCCCACTCATTACCGGGGATTGAACACCCGATCGCTTGTCTTAGCCCCCAATGGGGGTAACGATTTGACGCCGGGGTACCACAAGCCTTTCAGAAGCGGGGAGAGGAAATTTGCTCGTGCCCCCAACAAGCATCTGCCTTCGAAGCCGACAAAGAAGGAGGGATGGGGCCGAGTAGAGGGGTGTATAAGAGAGCTGAGCGGGTCTCCAAAAAGACGCCAGTAGAATTCTGACTCAACGTCTTGTCCTACTTTCAGTTCTCAGCATATCCCTGACACACAGTCACTCGTTATCTAGAAAGTCCTTGTTCGCTTCTCTTCAGAATCCTTCTAATGGCCTCGCTATCTTTCATTACAATAACAGTTGCACCTTCCTCTGGCATGCCTTGAGTTTGTTCAATACCCCATCCCCCAATCTTATCTATGGTTGGGGAGGTGGGAACCAGGGTTAACCGCTCCGTAGTCCTGTGTAATACCAACCAACTGAGCTAGCAGTTGGCCCTCAGCAGCATCCCGAACCTAACGTCACCGTGATATGATTTAAAAATAATATGTATTCATATTGTGAGAACAAAGGACTGGATGGATGTAAAGAGGAGATGTGGAGGAAACACAGGGAAAAATGTAAAACTCTGGCTTTAATCGTCTTTGTTCTAATTACTGTTGACGCCCTAAGCCCTGAAGGCACAAACTATCGATTCTCGAAGGGACAGAAAATTCCCCAACACGTCTGGTAGAGCAAAAACCTCTCTGAAACCGAGAGAAGAGCTTAGGTAGCACAGTTGCTTTTTT
>NW_004797712.1:685951-687405 GCF_000002075.1 Aplysia californica | reverse complement strand
TCTTGCTGTGCGAAGAGAGAGTGCTTGAAAGCCGCACTTGGTTCTTGTTTTTGTTTTTGTTTTTGGAAGGCAAGGACCATTCGTTCCCTAACCCACTAAGGGTGGGCGGGAAAAAAGGTGGCTAGTGGACGGGCTGGTTGAGAGGGGGGTGGGTAATTTACCTTATCCTGTATCATGTTTCATCAAACTCAAAGTCATACTGATCAGAGTGGATGGTTGGCAGGACTGGTACTCTGGTTTTAGTTTACTAACCCCTTCTTCCCTATCAAACATTCTATCCTTCTTATCTCTCCTCCTCGGCGGATGATTACTGACTGGGGGTGCCACGAATAGGTCCTACTTTTTTTTCTTCCCTTTTGTTGTTTCTGTCTATCTATTTTTGCTTCTTCTCTGCACTATAGGACTATTATTGTGTCTATGTGCTTCCGAGCTCTCTACTCACAAAAAATATATCCTTTTTTTCGTGTGTTGGTTTCTCTCTTGTAACACCCTTATCTTTGGCACTTATATATATATGTCCTAATTAAGTTGCAAGTGCCGTAAAGCTCTTACTTAAACAAATAGAACAGAACTTTTCAAAGACATGAAGTGGGTATACTCTTGTAAAGCACCGAAAGAGTTAATAAGGGACTCTTCATGAAGTATGCAAAACCTCGAAGGAAAAATCCCAACGTTTAACCCGTTTAGGCCGTACATTTTGCACGACTAAAGACGCGCTGTTTTGAGGGTATACTTTAAAATAAAAAAGAAGCATACCTTCATTATATCCATAGAGTTACCTCCTTTTAAACTATAGTGTACATCTATGATTATATCGTACAGATTTTCCAGTTTTGTTTTCTTTCCCTGAAACTTAAAAAGGCAGACAACAACATGTATACTAAAAAATAATATGCAAGTTTGTGTTTCTGTTTTGTGTGTGTACCGGCATTTGTGGTGTAGCGGTTAGGTGCTCCGCTGTCGCACGGGGGAGACTTGAGTTCCATTCCAGAGTGAGAAGGAAATTCTAATGTATGTATCGAGAATCTCGGTCTATCTGCTGTGATGTTGTATCCCTCTCAGTCCGGGTTGGCCCAGATGGGCAGGATCGGAAGCCCGTATCCTAAATTATCTATACTGTCTCGACGGGGGGTAAAAAAACTCAACTTTCATAATATATAACACTCATTTGTGTATATAGGTTCGAAATATACAGCAATATTGCCTTGGGTCTATTGCTGATTAGACAAAATAATATGTGACCGCTACCTCCTTAGATAGTAAACACCAATAAAATACAACACGAGCGGAGGAAAATTCGGTTGCCTCTCACACAGCAGCGTGACCTAGATCTAGATCTAGATCTAGAGAACTGCCGAGCTCAAAAGTGCGCGCAATCAAAACAAGCCTCGGTTACGTAACAAATGGGTCACGGGCGGCAATATTGCGCGAGGTGCATGCTGTGCTCAGTGTGC
>NW_004797712.1:675436-684469 GCF_000002075.1 Aplysia californica | reverse complement strand
TGTGTCCCGCGCGCTCATATGACCTTATGCAGTTGCGAGCGCCGTAAAACCCTATACTAAACAAACAAACAAACAAAACAAACCCCATCACTAAAAACTCGCATTACTCAGCACTCACAGGTTGTAAACATAATGATTTATTGAAACTCTGTCTCAGAGGTCAGAGGCATTTCTACGTATTACGATGACACAGCCACTGAATCACACGACAGTAGGCCTAACACTGAATCACACTGGCGTTGTATCATGTACTGACATGTAGGCCTACTTAAATTGCAAATAAAAGTGCACTGGATCAGACAATGGAGCACTCCTGCTGCTTACGTAGGAGTGCGCCATATAAAGTAGTCCCTGTGCGTGTTGGTAACACAAATTATTTTGCGAGCGTATTGGTGAAAAACCAACCGAACTGGGTCCCGTTCAAACCCTCAGAGTTAATCGATGTAAGTACGTTTGTACGTGTGCAGGATGGAGTTAAAATCGTCAATTTACTCTTAACTTGGTCATTTACAAAAACGCCCGTAGTTTCACCATCAAATAAGATACATTCAAATATTTCAGATTAATCAGGTTTGGCGGTCACGGTAGTTTTATCTTACGAATAAGCCCAGACCTAGAAAAGGTTTTATTGTTCACCGAAATATCTTATTTTGTTTCGCCTGTTTATTACTGTCATTTTATGCTTGAGCTCCAACGTATCACCTGTCTATGTAGACGCATTGTTGATGCCACGGCTGGTGTTTCTGATGTTATCCAAGATCTTATACTGAAGTCTGCGAATGAAAGAGGACCAGAGGTTGTTCTAAGAACACATAGCGCAGACCTTCATTGTTAGAAAGATAGGTTATGATCTGTGATGCAGTGAGCTGGAAGCCTGATAGGAAGACGTTTGGGAAGATCCTTTTGTCCCCTCCTCAGGGCTCCTGACTCTTTCTGCAGCTTTTCTACTGCTACTCCTTGGCTCTTTCTTTCAGCCACCCCCCCCCCCCTTGATTTTAGGGTAGGTTAAATCTAACACCTCGCCCTTTTCAATATTTTGAATGTGAAATTTGACCAAATTTTAATATTTTTTATATGCAACCGATACCACGGATTAAGAATCTGCAATGGGTTGTTTTTTTTCAACTTTTCAAATTTTAGGTTTATCACTAGTACATTTGAACAGCCTGGCCGACCATAATAAAATTTTGAAGGCACCTTGTGGTGTTGCTGTCTGTGGTTATGACAGTGTCTCAGTCTACTGGAAATTTTGCGGGGAAGTAATCACTAACCGAGACAGCACGTCCAGACCAGGAGAATATTTTTTTAACCAAAAGAAAAAAACAAGGGGGGGGGAGTGTCGAGACAAGGTGAAGGACAGACAGAAGTACTCCCACAAAACCTACAGTTAAAAGCAGCCATTCAAAGGAGAACAAAATGCTGTTTTGACTCGTACTCGCTTGAGGGTCCAGTTCTTGACCAAAAGCACGACATTTTCTTATCTCGTGCTTTGGTTTGTTTGTATGTTTGATTGATTGATTTTTTAAATTTTTTTTAGGGGCGGGGGGGGGGGGGGGGTATTATTTGCCGCTGGAAATAATATGTGAACGACCAAAAATAATGTGACAGTAAAAGACAAAGGGGGATTTTTCGTTTTGTTTTATTTTTGTTTTGTTTTGCTTTGCTTTTCTAACGATGGTAAAGAGTGAGCATCAGGGGCTGTATCTCAAGTTGACTTTTAAATCTGGTGCAATGTTTCAACTGGCGTCTGTGGCGTAGCAGTTATAGACGCTTCGCTGTCGCTCACAGGAAACTTCGAGTTCGATTCCCCAGGGGTGAAAAGGGGGTGGGGATCAGAGGATTTAAATCGAGTACATCGGTCTTTCTGCTATGATGTTGTATCCCTCTCAACCCGAGTTGGCCCGGACAGGTAGAGTCGAAATACTAAAACTAAAACTTAAAAAAGAGTCGAAAGCCCGCTTCCTAAATTAGTTAGATTGTGTAAATGGGTGCATAAAAGTACCCACACAAAAAAGGTTTCATACGACAAGAACCAGTAAGCCTGAATGGCGATCAACCACTGGCGATCAACCACTGGCACTGTGGCGCTGAATCAGTTTGGAAGAATTTCAGTTTTTGGAATAGTGGGACACAATAGTATAAGTATCGGCTTACATAATATACATCGCTAGATCTATTTCAGTAGAGTGTTACTTGGAGCGCCAGTAGTGGTTGGGTGAATAGAGGGCTAAGGTTCACAAATAATGTTAACTCTTTCCAGACGAATCTTATATTGGTGTAATCTACGGAAATAATCAGTTATTGGTCCGATCTGTCGGGAATGCAATGATGATAATTAATTGCATTTACATGCACATATCCATGCTCTATAGCATGCTCTATGCGCTCTACAAGTATTATTACCTAGGCAGACCCTGGAAACTCAGAAACTTTCTCGGTTTCCTAGGAAGCACACAGTGCAAGCTGCGGATTTCACGCCCTCAAACACTCACAATTTGACGAAACCTTTCGCTTTGTGTAGCCCAGTACCTATTTCCACCTGGGTGAAGTGAGAAAAATTCTTGTAAAGTACCTTTCCCAAGGGCACAACGTCTGGTTCCTGACAGAATTCGAATCCAGGACCTTACGGTTGCGAATCCGAGGGTCCAACAACTAGCTTACAGGATTTGTTCTAACATAGTTAACTTTTTGGGGACGCTGGCCCAGTTTAATCGATAACGCTTGACACCGTATTGGTTTTATTTGGGACACTTAAATAACTTCGTTATTTTAATACATATTTTTCAATAATCATTTTTTTTCTTTATCTGAAACCTAAACAGAAAGAACATTCAATAACTTAACAGACTACGACACATAGGTGTTTGTGTTTCTGATTTGAGTGTGATCGTTGGAGTGAGCCACGACGTGGCCTGCTTTGATCGGGTGCTCTCGTGGCCTAGAGGTTAAGGTGTTTGCTTCATTCAAAGGTCCCGGTTTCGAATCCGGGTAGCGACCGAAAAATTTTCTTCTCTAAAATTGTCTCCTTTCACCTCCTTTCCTGCTCTCTAGCAATGTTCTGTTGTCTGCTTTCATTTCCACTTTCTGCCCCCACCCCCTCACCTCCTTTGCCCCCTCCTCTGGGCTCCTGACTCTTTCTGCAGCCTTTCTACTTCTACTCCTTGGCTCCTCCTTACTGTTGTCTTTCTGCCACACCCTTGATCTTCTGGTAGGAAAGATCTACACCTAGCCTTCTCGGACAAGGGCGAAAAATCTCGGAGTGCCCGTGTGCAAGTTGCGCACGTTAAAGATCCCTTGGTGGTCTAAACCCGATAAGAGTAGGCTTCGGCCGCCACCCGGGCAAAATTCAAAATTTCCTACCAACTGAAAATATTAGGTGTGTCCCGCACGTTCATATGACCTTATGCAGTTGCGAGCGCCGTAAAACACTTTACAAAAACAAAACTGTTTTGATCTGCTATCGGACATACATTTTTAAAAATGTACCCGCTACGTCCTTAACCCCATCCGTACGTCGTGTTTTACTATCGTATCCATACGATGTTGGGAACTCTGTGCCCCCACTTTCTAAAGAGAAAATTTACACGTTAATCCGATCCGTGCGCTTTGCATAGCAGTCTGTGAAATTAATGGTTTTTTGGAGAAATACTGACAGTTTCACAGAGATCTTCGCACTATAGAAGTATTCTTAATAAATGTGATGAATACAACCCCGGGGGTACAAAATCACCCCAGGGCGTACGGATAGGGATAAAGAGTTAAATGGCATAGTTGACAAGGTGTATTGGTGAGGAAAATTCTGAGTGGTGTGTCCTTGAGCAAGGCACGATGACCCTGGCTCAGGAGCTAGGCTCTATATGCCGAGACAACCTGCTATGTGTGGGTGTGTATGCGAGCGCGCGCGCGCGCGCGCGTGTGTGTGTGTGTGTGTGTGTGTGTGTGTGTGTGTGTGTGTGTGTGTGTGTGTATGTGTGTGTGTTATCTTACGTAATTGTTTGTTATGTCTGTAGCTGCAAACCAAATCTACCTGCAAGGTTCAATGCAGTTTTCTTTTCTTTTTTTTTTTCTTCTTTTTTTTTTCTTAACATTGTAGATAGCACAGAAAAAGAAAAACTTTAACATAAAGCCACATGTTGCTCTTTCGTTGAAAGGCCTCGTTTTGGTACTGGGAAAATATACTTTTATGTTTGTCGGTAGGATAACAATAGGATCCAAAGTTTTTACCACTTTTGGAAATCTTTGAATTCCCATATTTAAAGTCCGCTAAAATGTTATGGGTTTAACGCCCCTTTCAACCTCCATATGGTTGCGAGAAGAGACCTCAAAATTGAACGTCCATCGTCAAAAGGACGGGCCCAGCTAGGTTGGGAACCTAGATAAACTTTCCAAACAATACAAATTTAAGAACACCCCTGTGGGGTGATTGGCGGGTGCTCTGGTATGGTTTGCTCCTTCTCTCCTGTTAATTATCTATCATCCTGGTCTCGCCTCCTTCTTTTTTATGCTTGCTACTCTCTTGTAACACCTATTTTTTGTTTTTTGTTTTTGTAAAGTGTTTTACGGCGCTCGCTACTTCATAAGGTCATATGAGCATGCGGGACACACCTAATATTTTCAGTTGGTAGGAAATTTGGAATTGTAACAGCTATAATCTTCGTCAATTATATGACCTTATTGTGTTGCAAGTGTCGTAAAACTCGTACGAAAACAAAAAAAAAACCTTTGGGGATTCGAACCAGGGCCATCAGCGCCAAACCATACATGGTACCAACTGAGCTAACGGAGTTTACCGAAATCCTCTAAAGTAAAAGTAGAGGTTTTTCAGAAGTGTTTTATTTCTTTTGCCCGTTTATTCAGATATTCATGATCTTGCCAACAGATGATAAGATAAATCTTCCCTCTACAACTTTTCCTTCCATCAGAGCCAACGCGGCGAGAGCTCAGCAGGTAGGCTACATGTTATATATTGGGGAGAAGATAGCGGGAAGAAAAGAATACCACGTGGGGTGCCGGCACATAATTTATGCAATCAAACGCGCACGTGCGAGAGAGCGTGGCTCTGAAATATCAACAACAACAACAACAACAACAACAACAACACGTCTCGCTTAGTATGCTGGAATAAAGGGTGACAACAATGCTGGGGAAAGAAAGGAAATAAAAAAAATAGCAATAAAATCTGTAACGGCCATAAAACATTTGCCAGAGCGGCCATCCTCAGCACAATTCGGTCGACTACGTGCTTGTGGCAGTATAAGACAGAGATCTAGTTCTTCTGAACTTTTTTTAACTTCTACTTCAAGGCACAGCTTAAATTTAAGAGAGCAAGCAATACACTCAAGGGAAAGTGTGCTAAAAATTGCACCAGTTCAATCTGATTTATCGGGGGGGGGGGGGTTCTTTCTTTTTCTTGTTCTGTTGTTGTTTTTTTTATGTAGGGAGAGGCAATTCATACGCGTTTATCTTGACCTTTGTGAGGAAATGTCAATCATCCCTAACATACTTAAACATGAATTATTTGTTTTAAGAATGCAAGGAAAATGGTATACGCCTGCATAAACTGAATGACGGAAAGGGATCGGAACGAACAAATAAAGAAATATATGAGAGAGAGAGAGAGAGAGAGAGAGAGAGAGAGAGAGAGAGAGAGAGAGAGAGAGAGAGAGAGAGAGCGCTCATATGACCTATGCAGTTGCGAGCGCCGTAAAACCCTATACTAAACAGAGAGAGAGAGAGAGGGGGGGGATTTCCGTTCGTCGACACTAGCAAAGTGCAGAGAGGTTTTGGGTGTTGGTATCAGCTGAGTGCATAAATACACAACAGATTCCAAAACAAAAAGGCATTGGAAAAACAAAACAAAAACCGCCAGGTAAAAAAGGCCAAGTAAAAGAAACTAAGCCCAGGTAGAAATCAGGTTCACAGACAGTCTGCACACTTCAGTGCCCCCGGCCTTACCTTACCCCCAACAGAAACCAGACGACCTTGGAGATAATACAATAGCAAAACTGCACCAAAAAAAAACTTACGTTTTGTTATATATCTATCTTTTAGTGTTTAATAAGATAACCGCAATATCTGTATCTATTATTCTATAAATACCTGAATGCCAGTGTAGTTATCAAAGTCCGATATTTATCTCTAAGTGAATTTTACCTGCTATTTTTAAACTGATATCTCCCCCCTTAAAAAGTAAGACTGTGCCATGTCCTTGGGAAAATATGTTTGTCTGGTCGAATATCGTGCAACGATAGCGCACACCGGTGCAATTTGTGAGTCAGGAGTGCACGCCCACGGTTTTTTGTTATCCTTGAGTTCTGATAACATGCTCAAAACGCTAGAGAAAAAATACGGTGTCATCCAGGATTTGTGTACAGTGCTCAATATGACTATGTTATTGTAATTATTTTTTGTACGGTTTGAACATGTTGAAATTTACTGCAGCTTTTCTTGTCATTGTTTGTTTTAAATTTTTCTGGGGTTTTTTGTTTTTTATTTGTTTTTTCGTTGTTGTTGTTTTTTTTTTCTTTACAAAAAACGTGAAGGTGCGAAATAAAAAAATAAAAAAGATATGTCCGTTTTTAGAAGAAAAAATAAATAACTTATAAAGAGTATCTGCAGAATACCGTTATAAAATAAATCAAGTGAAAAACTAAGTCATATGCACAAACTGTGCTTGTAACAGCAAATCAAGTTAAGGACGAACCAGATCCTTCATAATAACAAAGATTAAAAGAGGTGAAGTTTTGACAGGGTCAATGTGGCAGCCTGTTTTTCATTTGAAATTATATGACGTAGCCTGTTTTTCACTTGACACCTTTACATGTTTCCTCAAAGACGAAGTAGCCAAAAGCCACAAGCTACAAGTAAATCATCATCTTTATTGTCCGAAGGCAACGCGTTTTTCGCTTTCTTTCCCTGGCAGAAACTAAACCAGAAAATGGCTTTTGCAACTTAAGGGGAATTGACGAGCTGCCCCCATATTTACACAAATTATCTATCTATCTATCTATCTATCTATCTATCTATCTATCTATCTATCTATCTATCTGTTTGTCTGTCTGTCTGTCTGTCTGTTTGTCTGTCTGTCTGTCTGTCTGTCTGTCTGTCTGTTTGTCAAGGAGCTTACTTTTAACCTCCTTGCTGTTTGTCCATCTTTCTCTCCTGCCTTTGTATTTTTTTTCTTTCTCTTCACATGCCCTCTGCCTCTATCGAACTGACTTATACTACAACTACAACACGTGTCATTAAACGTTTTTTTAAATTCCAAGTGGGCCGGGTAATTGGGAGAATGCAGAGCATGTGCCAGATAGGCATATTGCTCAATGCAGAACACTGAGCACATAAACAATTAAAGTAGATATAGATTAGATCAAGGTTACGAAGTCTATAAAAGCGCTTTAAATTTGCACTGGAGGCTTTAGTTCTATGAAGTGGTTAGATTATTTTGATAACCAAGTTCCGAGCAGACTACGAACACATCTGTCCAGATTTTTTTGTTTTGTTTGTTTGTTTGCTTTTTGTTTTGTTTTGTTTTGGGGGGGGGGGGGTTACCCTGCCTGAAGAGATAGCTCCGGTGGTCAGGCGTACTCACCTCTCAGGCCAGTTCCGGCCCGCGGGCCATAGTTTGGTGACCCCCTGTACTACTGCATGTACATCTACTGCACTGTATCACTTCCTGTACCGGTCACAGGCAACTAGCAACGAAGGTCAAAGATTAAATTTTTAAGGTCATAGGTGATGCGTAGTATTATAATATGTCCTATCGGCAGCAGAGCAAAGGCATTGTTGTTGGGTATTTCAAACACCTAAACACAGACCACCAGACATACGATTTTTCATTTTTGGTCGCTTTTAAGGACAAGCTGGCTAACCCAGATATCGGGAGTTGTTGTTTTTTTTAGATATCTTGACTTTCACCGAAAGTGGGTATTGCCCTACCTGTAAGAGAAGTTTGGTCTCGTTGGCGTGTATATTTGTTTGGTTATAGAGAAAACACTTCTTGTCCTTTTGAGAAAACTCAGACTTTTGAAGGTTTTTCAATGGGCTAAACCCCCCAAAAATGGCCGACACCTCAATTGAAGAGTTCACTGCATGTTGCTGTGAAAATGATCCCAAAGCCTGCGATATTCTCTTGTCAGGTAAGCGTTTTTCACCAAATTTCTTCCTTTAGTGTATCAGTTTTCACTTGGGTAGTGTTTCAAATAATAGTATCAATTTGTTTGGTAGAAAATGCTTAAAATGTTTTGCTCACGTGGATAGGCTAGACCACTTAACCCAATGAAAAAGAGTTGACAAACATGGTGGGTTAGCCCAGTGTACAGGGGATAGACCATTTGTATACTTTAATGCTGGAAAAGTCTAGATAGAAAGGTATTCCTTATTTTGAATGGGACGGTCCGTTTCGCTCCCAGATTTGCTTCAAAGGCGTTTTCTGCATATCTGCACTACTGAGCCAATCCAACTTTTTAAAATCTAATTTCTTTTTAATCAAGTAAATAGTTGTCAGTGATTTATACGTAAACGGCGGACAAGATCATAACTGACTTATATGTAAAACCACAGAAGAATTCATTTGAAAACAAATACAGAGAGACATGGACTTTATGAGTTCAAAAACTTAACCTTCGATTTTCTCAAAAAAGCCTATTTCGGGATATCCCCCTTGTGCTTAACAGCAACCATTTCATAAAGTGCATGTCTCGGAGTTCAGATTTTTTTTAAAATACAATCGAAAAAAATCTGTATGAACAGCGAAGTCATATCCAGAAACACAAATTTTCAAAGAATAGATGTCTTTTGGGGTTTCAGATTATTATTTTTTAAATTATTTTTTAAACCCCTCCAGAATCGAAAAAGCTGTATGAACAACGCATGTTATGCCCAAAAAACAACGAATATTCAAGCAGTGTCGAATGACCAGAGTGTGTGTCCTCAACGAGTTAAAACGCTTACCTCCTTTATCACAGGTATCATCAAACACATCGTGGTTTATTCGTTGCAGCGAACAATGATCTTTTCTCTCTCTCTCTCTCT
>NW_004797712.1:673433-675336 GCF_000002075.1 Aplysia californica | reverse complement strand
GTCAAGGAGCTTACTTTTAACCTCCTTGCTGTTTGTCCATCTTTCTCTCCTGCCTTTGTATTTTTTTTCTTTCTCTTCACATGCCCTCTGCCTCTATCGAACTGACTTATACTACAACTACAACACGTGTCATTAAACGTTTTTTTAAATTCCAAGTGGGCCGGGTAATTGGGAGAATGCAGAGCATGTGCCAGATAGGTATATTGCTCAATGCAGAACACTGAGCACATAAACAATTAAAGTAGATATAGATTAGATCGAGGTTACGAAGTCTATAAAAGCGCTTTAAATTTGCACTGGAGGCTTTAGTTCTATGAAGTGGTTAGATTATTTTGATAACCAAGTTCCGAGCAGACTACGAACACATCTGTCCAGATTTTGTTTTGTTTGTTTGTTTGCTTTTTGTTTTGTTTTTTTTTGGGGGTTACCCTGCCTGAAGAGATAGCTCCGGTGGTCAGGCGTACTCACCTCTCAGGCCAGTTCCGGCCCGCGGGCCATAGTTTGGTGACCCCCTGTACTACTGCATGTACATCTACTGCACTGTATCACTTCCTGTACCGGTCACAGGCAACTAGCAACGAAGGTCAAAGATTAAATTTTTAAGGTCATAGGTGATGCGTAGTATTATAATATGTCCTATCGGCAGCAGAGCAAAGGCATTGTTGTTGGGTATTTCAAACACCTAAACACAGACCACCAGACATACGATTTTTCATTTTTGGTCGCTTTTAAGGACAAGCTGGCTAACCCAGATATCGGGAGTTGTTGTTTTTTTTAGATATCTTGACTTTCACCGAAAGTGGGTATTGCCCTACCTGTAAGAGAAGTTTGGTCTCGTTGGCGTGTATATTTGTTTGGTTATAGAGAAAACACTTCTTGTCCTTTTGAGAAAACGCAGACTTTTGAAGGTTTTTCAATGGGCTAAACCCCCAAAAATGGCCGACACTTCAATTGAAGAGTTCACTGCATGTTGCTGTGAAAATGATCCCAAAGCCTGCGATATTCTCTTGTCAGGTAAGCGTTTTTCACCAAATTTCTTCCTTTAGTGTATCATTTTCACTTGGGTAGTGTTCCATAAAATAGTATCAATTTGTTTGGTAGAAAATGCTTAAAATGTAATGCTCACGTGGATAGGCTAGACCACTTAACCCAATGAAAAAGAGTTGACAAACATGGTGGGTTAGCCCAGTGTACGGGGATAGACCATTTGTATACTTCAATCCAGGAAAAGTCCTGATAGAAAGGTATTCCTTATTTTGGATGGGATGGTCTATTTCGCTCCCAGATTTGCTTCAAAAGCTTTTTCTGCATATCTGCACAACTGAGCCAATCCGACTTTTTTGTCTAATTTCATTTTAATAGAGTAAATATTTGTTAGTAATTTATACGTTAACTGCTTATATGTAAAACCGTAGAAGAATTCATTTGAAAACAAATACACAGAGACATGGATTTTATGGGTCCAAAAACTTTATATTCGATTTTCTCAAAACAGCATATTTTGGGATATCCGCCTTGTACTTAAAAGCGACAATTTCATAGAATGCATGTCTCGGAGTTTCAGATTAAAAAAAAAAAACAAGCAATCGAAAAAAACCTATATAAACAGCGAAATCATACCCAGAAAATTTTTTTTATAGAATAGATGTCTTTTGGGGTTTCAGATTATTATTTTTTAAACTATTTTTTAAACCCCACCAGAATCGAAAAAGCTGTATGAACAACGCATGTTATGCCCAAAAAACAACGAATATTCAAGCAGTGTCGAATTACCAGAGTGTGTGTCCTCAACGAGTTAAAATGCTTACCTCCTTTACCACAGGTATCATCAAACACATCGTGGTTTATTCGTTGCAGCGAACAATGTTCTTCTCTCTCTCTCTCTCTCTCTCTCTCTCTCTCT
>NW_004797712.1:670565-673265 GCF_000002075.1 Aplysia californica | reverse complement strand
ACAAACAAAAAAAACAAAAAACCCCAAGCTCAATAATGGCATCGTGCTTGACTGCAATGCGGAAGAGGGGGAGGGAGTGCAGGTTCATATTCCTAACAACAGGATGTTCTTGGGGTTGGAGAGTGTTTTGCTTTATTTATTTATTTTTTGCTGTTGTTGTTGTTGTTGTTGGTCGTGGTGGTGGTGTTGTTGTTGTTGCTGCTGTTTGTTTGTTGTTGTTTGGGGGTTTTTTGGGGGGAGACCTTCATGATTCTCCACTCTCTTTAGCTCGGTTCTATGGGAAATGCTTCGTGAATTCGAATGACCTCTTCATAAATAACATAACAATGTTTCTATGGGATCAAACCTAGGCGCCTGTGGTGTAGTGGTTAGCCGTTTCATAGTCGCGTTCAGGAGACCCGAGTTAGAATTCCGAATGGGAAGAATTTTAATCGAGTACCTCAGTCTTGGATGTTGAATCTCTTTCAGACTGGGTTGGCCCTGACACGCAACTTTCACGCAAGGTCGAAGCCTGCCTCCTACATTACCTAAATTGCGTTGATGGAGGTGTAAAAAGACATACATGCACACATACGACATATCAAACCCCTACTACATGATACGGCAACTTACAAATAGAGGACCAGGGACTCTGATGGCTTCATAATACTGTACCCCCCTTGGCCTGCAGTTCATTCTTTCTAACTTACCCTCTCATGCCTCGAGGAGGGGGTCGGGGGGGGATATGGGGAGATAAGGACGGGGGGGGGGGGGGGGGGGGGGGGGGAGGAGGAGCGGGGGAGGCGAGGGAGGAGGAGCGGAGGAGGCATGGGAGGGGAGGGGCTGGGGGAAGGTGGGCATACCCATTGTGGAATCGCGTTGGGCTCCTAAATACTGTCAGTCAATCATGTATTGTTTCCGCTGCTTTCAATTGCTACTTCCGCTAAGGGTGCAGCCATACTAAACACCAACAACCGAACGTGAAAGGTCAAAGCAAAAAAAAAAAGGGGGGGGGAAGAAAAAAGAAACGAAAAAAAAAGAAGAGGAGGAAGAAGAAGAAAGAAAAGTGATGAGTCTGGATAAAAATGGTTTTCACAAAGTTTGCCTTGATTCAAGGGTGCCTGTTACCATCAAGACATGCTTATTCATTTTACGAGGTTTTGAAAGAACTTATTAATTTTACCTAGGTCTGGTCTCAAGGTCCACTGACATTAATTTGTTAACTAACGTTAATCATGATCGCATCTTGAGTCGCAACTGTAGCTAGCTATGTTTCTCAACAATGACTGCACATTCCTGTGCAGCGCTGCACTCTTAAGAATTAGGATATCTCGGGCAAACGTGTGGCGTCGTTGTGAAATCGGGCGCTCGTCAAAATAATGATGTCGGAAAAAACTATATTTCCCCGTCGTTTGGGCAATTTTAACGGGGGATCAATATCTTTTATATCCGTTTAGAACATTTTTCTGTGAGGTTTTACCGGAAAACGTGGATCAAAGGCAAACAAAAAAGAGTAAATTTGCAGTGTTCAAGTTGCCATTTTCTCACTAATTTTACTTTTGAAATCAGACGACCACCAGCTCCTTCCATCGAAAGTATCTTAACTTCTATTCGAGAAAGATGAAGGAGTGGGGGGGGGGGAGTCTTCAAAAGCAAGAAAAAGCAACAAGCTTTAAGACCTTACCACGGTCCTATCGGAGACAGACGTTAAACTAGAAGGTCCCGCCTCTTAAATAACCTAATAGTGTTGATAGGTGCGTTAAACTCAAACCATTTCACCATTTCATTTTTAAGACCATTCCAAGTAGCTCCATAATAATAATAATATATATATATGCCCAAAACTTTACAAGCACCTGATTCCACCGTGACGCGACACAAATGTTCAAGTTGTTTACGTCTTCGCGAGACAACAAATTGGGTCAGGACATGTCATCTAGATATACCTCTTTTCCTCGACATTGAAGGGGACAAAAAATGCACACAAGGTCTAATTTTTATAGCGATAAAAGCCAGAACTAGTGACACTATTTCCCAATTGTGCTGTTTCAGCGCCTGTGTGACCTCTTTTCGGCCACTTTAGAGTTTATCGTTTGCGTCTCTGTGTCCGCTTTTTTTTTTTTTTCGTTGGTTTCTTTGAGTTTCTTTGTATCTTTTTGACTTTCTTTGGTTTCAAAGTTTAATCTTAATTTTATTTTTTGGCCTCCCACACCCTGCTTTTTTAATGCCCCCCCCCCCCTTTCATTTTCCCTCTCCCCTTTTCCCCCTTTCATATTCCCCATCTTGACCAACCTTCTCTTGACCATTACTGACTAATCCAGTGACTAGATCTACTTTAGAAATTGCCACACGCACCAGAACCACCCGTGTCTGCAAAAAGAACAAAACAACAGCAGCCAAACAAAAATTAAAAAATAAAGATTTAGTTTCCCTTACTTTTCTTTAGATCCGTTCTTGTTCTTTCGCCTGCACATCCTGGTTCGTGCAGTCCCATATTATGGTCCTCTTGACTTTTTTTCTGTTTTTATCCCCAGCTACTCCACCCTTTCTTCTTTCTTCTGCTTGGCACCTTTTTTTCCCCTAATCTGCTGCCTTTCTTCCAATAAGTAGAATCTAAGTAATAAGAAATGTGTCGGTGGTCCAAAAACTTTAACATAGAGAAAAGTTTTGTTTTTTCCTTACTTCTTCTCTTACTCGCCTTACCCTCTACCCCTCCCCCCC
>NW_004797712.1:667633-669396 GCF_000002075.1 Aplysia californica | reverse complement strand
TCTTCCTCCTCCTATTCGCCTACACCTCGTCTCCCTCCTCCCACTACTCCTCTCCCTCTTCCGCCTCCTATTCATCTTCCCTTTCTTCTTCCTCTTTCTCCTCTTCCTCCTCTTCCTCCTCTCTCCCTTCCTCTTCCTCCCCTTCCTCCTCCTCCTCCTCCTCCTCCTCCTGCTCCCCATTGCACCATCCCCATCATCTAAGCTACCCCATCCCTGCTATCTACTTGTCTTTATCTAGTTCTGATTCATGAAAAACTTAAACGTTCAGCGTGGCGTCAAGGTGGTAGTAGGAAATAGCTGACTCTTTTGCCTTATCAATGTCTCTATATAATGACAATTAGTGTGGTATCATTGTGAAATCAGGCATCGTTAAATTGACAAAATCAGAGACACCGACATTTTTTTGCCCCTCGAGCAATTTTCATTGATTTTTTCCCTCAACATCTTTTATGCTCTTCTAAAAACACATTACATTTCTGTGTGGCTTGTACTCTTTTTTAAACTAAGCGTTGATTAACGGCTCAAAGAAAATGTAGGCCTAAATTTATAATCTCCAAGTACTCTCAAGCTTTGAAAGTCACCACATTTTGACGGTCATTTGCTCGCTTATGTTACCTCTACGACCAGGTGACCCCCGACTCCATCAATCAAAAATATCCGGACTTCTATTCAAGATGTGTAGCCATTTTTTAATTTTAAAAAAGACAAATAAACAGGCTTAAGTTAAACCCAAATAAATAGGCTTAAAGGCGATACCAACGCCCCGGGGCAGTGCTACTGACCGAAGTGTCTTTAGGCCATTCCCAAAGGGGGGTCGGGGACATTAACATATTGATTTCTTAAGCACAGTAGTATTGTACATGTAAATGGGCTGATTCATCAATGTCATGCTCATAACTTACTGTGCCTGAAATGCAAGAGGGACTGTTGCTTTTTCTTTTCTAATCCCTATTATCGTCACTTTTTTCTTCTACTTCTTTTGTATGTTTGTCACACTTTTGTGACCCGCTACTTCCGGGGTGCCTTAATTTAGTCAAAACAGACTTCGAACTGTTGAAGCTAGAGAGGTGAGCAGAGTAAGTTTGATTCCCTGTAAGGAATTCTCTGTTGACATCCACCCTTTGGCGCTCATATGACCTTATATTTGCGAGCGCTGTAAAACCTCTACTAAAACTAAGCTAACAAAAGGCGATATATCAAAAACTCTATTTGCCCCAAAACTGACGAGCGCCTGATCCCATCATGCAGTGACAAACTACATAGTAGTTTTAATCCCATAGAGATTTCTCTGTTAAGCGTGGCAGTCAAAGTAATGGTGGAGAGCAGATAGCTGACTCATTTTCCTTATCAGTAAATCCATATAATGACCATTAAGATTTATTGTTTTGTTCGTGTTTATCAGTTGAAAACTGGGTCAGTTTTGGGCGGGAAACTAGGAATTTACGTCACGCGACCGTCGATTTCGCCACGTCCGCTAGGAGCAGAAATGTAGAGAAAAAAAAACTACCTAATAAGCTTTTTGACAAATTCTGAATTACATGTGTGGGGACACGGTTCCATCTCTCTCGGTCTGTCTGTCTGTCTGTTTACTTGTCTGTCTGTCTGTCTGTCTGTCTGTCTGTATGTCTGTCTGTCTGTCTGTCTGTCTGTCTACCTATCTATCTATCTATCAATCTTTCTTTCTTTCTTTCTCTTTCTCTCTCTCTCTTCCTCTCTCTCTCTCTCTCTCTCTCTCTCTCTCTCTCTCTCTCTCTCTTTCTTTT
>NW_004797712.1:665333-666822 GCF_000002075.1 Aplysia californica | reverse complement strand
AGAGAGAGAGAGAGAGAGAGACAAAGGCATTTAGTTTTGGTTTCAACCAAGACATGACAAAGACGCTTACGAGAAGGATAGACAGTAGACAGATAGACAGAAACAAACGGGTCCACCGTGTGCGGCACCCTCCAGCCAGTCTCGGAGAGAAGGGGCGATAGGGGAGGAGAGAAAGAAATGGGGGCATGGGAAAAGAAGAAACAGGTGACAAATAGACAGCATAAGAGAAGAGGAAAGTCGAATAACTCGGTGTTGGAAAGATGAATGGCCACTGATCCTTTAGTTTGTCTAAGAAAAACTCGGTAAGGACAAACTTTAAATAACATTGTGGTCAAACTCGAAACAAAACGATCCGGCCTTCTAAACAATATAACATGCCCCTCCATCCACCCCCACCCCCACCCCCGGAAAAAATCTCAAAGAGAACAACAAAAAATTAGAAAAATCTTTTTTTTTTTTCCTTTTTTTTTTTTTTTTTGATCTTTTAAAAAAAATCCACCTCACATCACGCCTCTCAGTTTATATAACAACAAAAAAAACCTGTCGTGTTCAGGCAACATTGTATTATCAAGACGTGATAAAAGCAGTTCCTTCTTTACAAAGACAAATTAGGGTTTGCCAAATTCTGTGCATTGATAACGTCAGCAATCGATCCCGCTTTCTTTCTCTTGGCCTCTCAGATTTTAATTCCGTACTCTCAACCTAAAATCGGCCAGATACTGAGCCAGAAAAAGCACTCTCCACGCCTTTACTGGGGGGATGGAACTCATCTTAAAGTTCTCCCTGACCCTAACCCCAGACTGTTAGTCCAACTTTATCTCGAACCTTACATTTACTTTTCTTATAATTTATTTTGATGATTGCAGGAAACATCACAGTAATAAGTACACGGCATAAATAGGAATTCCCTGTAGCTAAAAAGATGTTTGTTTTCCCCTTTGGGGGCGCTTTTTTTTCTTTAGTTTTTAAAGATTCCTTTCAGATAAGTATTTGGTCTGTTCTATTAGATCTAGATCTATATCATGCCTGAAATTTGGGTTTTAAAAAAAAGAACCATTAAAAAACACGCACACACAAAAATTTAAAAAAACATATTAGTCTCGTTAAACTACAATTATTTAATTGTCCAAATTAAGTTGTATGATTAGATTCTAAATTAGGTTATGAGCATATACAATGTATGTCTTAGAATGCTGACCGCATTAACTACATCAACATGAGTGATATATCACGCGACGAGCCGCCAGTTTCCAAGTAGGGATCATACAACTAGATACAATTCGTCACTCTCTTAAGAAAAATGCCTTAGTCCTGTTTGGGGGGAGGGGGGAGGAATTTGAGAAAATGAGGAAAAAAAACTGTTTCTTTCGACCATTTGACTCTGTGAAACGCATGGATTTTGGTGAACTCAAATTTAAATGGTTTAATATTTGGATTATTCTTTTGTCTAAGGGAATTTTAATATGACCAAGCTGGCTCCCCTCTTCAT
>NW_004797712.1:661910-663561 GCF_000002075.1 Aplysia californica | reverse complement strand
GAAGTATATTTTTGGGAGAACGGTTCCCTTTCATCTCGACTGAATATCATATGAGGAAAAAGAAAAGATGAGAAATTAGAAAGAAGAAAAGAACAGAAGACTTGTTTTGTACAATAATCAAGTTTTTGAAGCAACCAAAAAAAATCAAACCAAGTCCAGATCTAGATCTAGTTTTATTTCCAATTTCAATCTACCAGACCCCTTGAAAGATCTTGAGAACTACACATCACAAAATCCGCCCAGATAGTAGGCCGACTAGATTTACGTCGTTTTCAAGTCTGATTAACAACTCAAAGAGTGTCCTATATCATTGTCCGACTTGCTTTTTGCGAGCACTGAATGGCCTTTATTGAGTCCATGTGCTTCTGAAAATCCAATCTCCAGGTTGATATGATGAATAGTACATCCTGGGAAAAGACTGGTAAAATCTCCAACTTTCAATTCAACTTCAACCTCTTTATTTTTTTTCCTGGTCCTTTTTAATCTTGGATCCATCACCTTTTGATTCAAAGTAAACCTTTCGATTCAATTTGTACTTGTCATTCATTATGGGAAACGCACCACGAATTCTTTAAAAGCAGGGTACCCTTGATTGTTTCTGTTATTATTCAATAAATACTTGTGTCCTCTAAACGAAGAAATATCTCTCTCTCTCTCTCTCTCTCTCTCTCTCTCTCTCTCTCTCGTGAAGCACTCACGCTCACGCCTTTGTCTCGGGTCTCGAGAGCAGCCCATGATGTTGACCTCATTTTGCATACCATGTGTGTGTGCACCCGAGTTATGAGGTCAGGGGAAACCAGGATTTTGCAGTCTGGCCAATCAATGATGAGAGGCCAGCTCCAATAGCGGCCTCTCACTGGCTAGACTAGGCGTGCAGGTGTACCGCCGGGTAGAGAGAGAGTTGAAACATTCAGAGAGCACGTGCAAAGCGTGAGGACAGAGCAGCCACCGGAGGGAAGGAGTGCGGAGAGAGAGAGAGGGGGGGGAGAGAGAGAGAGAGAGAGAGAGAGAGAGAGAGAGAGAGAGAGAGAGAGACGTATTACAGGTGTATTTATTTATTATATTATATATTTTTTAAAGACAGGTTCTAGGGTAGGTAAAAAGTCCGCATGGGTTTTTCAACTATGAAAGTCATTGGGGAAGAACAAGAGCAGGTACAAGAACGAACAAAAAACAACAAGAGCAACAAGAAGAACATGAAGAAAAAAAGACGAGTTGAATTTTTAGGTTGTTTTTTTTAATGTTATAGGCGAGTAAGCACTTGCCACACAAATAGGCCATACAAGTGGCGAAGATAAGAGGTGATACTGCTGGAGAGTAGAAATCTAACATACAAAGAAAAATATAAGAAGGGAAAGGAACAATTGGTGTTTGAAAGAAAAGAAAGAACAAACCAATCCAGACCACTGGGAACAGAAAAAGAAGAACAACAACAAGAACAAGAAAAAACAAAAAGAATATGAACAAGGAGGAGGTGGTGGGGAAGAGGGAGATTATCGCTATCCAAATACTGCTTCATTTGACGAACAAAAAAAACGAAAAGGTGAATAAGATTTACTTGGCAATTTGTATTTGGCATTCGAGAAAAAGCGGTACACGTGTTAGCAAGTGTGACATGCACGCGTGTTCTCTCTCTCTCTCTCTCTCTCTA
>NW_004797712.1:657353-660657 GCF_000002075.1 Aplysia californica | reverse complement strand
GGGGGGGAGGATATTATAATGTTGAATTTTAATGAACGTCCTTCAAAGTAGATTTACACGTCTTTCAGAGAGTGTTCATGTGTTTGATCTAAAGCTTTGATATTCTGTTGTATGTCTACTTGTCTATTTAGATCTAGCTATAATTATAATTAATTTCGGTAATGATGTTTCCTTATATTATCCATCATCAAACTGCAAGGTAAATTTGTAAACTGCAATCAATTTTTTTGTATTTTTTAATTTTAAAAAATTATTGGGGGGGAGTGCGTACGCTAAACTATATTGGAAATAAAACTCACATTTAAAGTGGTTGGGAGTTTCCAAAGAACGTAATGCACAATCTATCGAAAGCGACCCGATCGTCACAGGGACTTTCAACCTCAACTAACTTCCACGTGCTCGGGTTGTTTTGGCAATCAGCTGTTCGGGCGTCTGTGTTGACTACGTCAGCTGACGACCCCAGCTGACTGATAGAGTGGCCGGTGACCTCGCTTTTCGTTCAACGTTGCTACAAACTGATGACTTCAGCTGTTCTGATAGGTGCACACTCGACTGCATTTGTCAAGCCTTAACCGATATTTCTCCTTTTTTTTAACCCCTCCCCTCCCCCTAACCGCTATCGAGGTTGAAGAACGGGTCAACTTCTGAGTTTCAAGAATAAGTGGTGCGGGCCTAACCGACTTTCTAGTACAAAATATGAATTGCGCTTCTGCGCATGACCAATGCCCCTGACTGCATTACCAGCCAATGAGGTTGGAGCTATGCAAATGTGTCATGTAAACATGTCTCCAAAATTATTATAAAACCCGGCGGTTTACCTAGATGAAAACAGAAAGGATCTTAGCGCTCAACCAAAGTGAACCTACCCAAAGAGCAAGCGAAAGACTTATTCAATCCTGACGACAGTTATTTCAACTTCTAGTTGGATCTGACACTGTTTGACTCGTGTTCTTGATAATAATTGTTTTCATCCCGTTTACTTACCCCCGCGAACGCAACTTGAATTAATTCAACATGCGCACCATCACCCACCAAGGCAGCGAGGAGTCTGATGGATACTCGACTGGTAAGATACCACCAAAAAAAAACACAAAAAAAAGATCATTAGAACTTTGCTGAAATCAATCAACAGTTACCTCTAACTTTTACTGGTTGATATTCTTTCTGCGTGGATGATCGATGCCATGCTACCGGTGTCATCTAACATTGAAATCATTCAGACGAACGTTGAATTAAAGCATTATAATTGCGGTGAACATCTTGCATTTTTTAAATCCCGGAAAAAAAATTTTTTTATTTCTTGAGGTGGTCCTTTCATCGAAATAAATTAATAGAATATTATTTGAAATTGGAAAAAAAAAAAAAGAAAGAAAAATCAACTCCCAGTGCAGTGCGCTCTTCTGCGCGCTCGGGTCTACTAGATCTACCTTCAATAACGAACGTGCCTTTCTTTTCTTCTCTTTTCCAGATAACTCTGATGTCTCTATGGGCTCAGATCTCCTGGATGGATCATCTGATGTAAGTATTAAAGTGGAAATTATATTAAGTTAAGATTTTCTTTTATTTAATTCTTCTGATAGTCCGACCCGACCACAAGTTCCTTGTTTACAACTCGATGTAAACAAAGCCATGTGACACTTCTTATCAACTTCCGGGGCATGCGGTGCCTGTGTAATGTGTAACTGCTATTTCAGCAACACAGTTTCTTCAGTGTGTTGAATTAGTACATTGTATGTCTTTCAACGCTCGGGTGGCTGGGGTAAATTAGAAGGTTCTCTTGAATCGTTAATAGATACTTGTTCTAGAGAGGATAACTTTCTACAATGCGGTGTTTTCGGCGAATAGATCCAAGTGTCTTATTCCAGAGCAGTCAGCTGTGGTTCAAATGTGTCGGCTTCTCCAAATTGGCGAGACGAGTGTGCTCTCTATCTTTGGCTTCGGGGAGTCATTGTGCCGGTGCCGGCCGATACCCTTTCAAAAAGTTGATAAGTCGGTGTGACTTTGCTGGAAATCAATGCTTAACACCAGTCTCCTATCAGTTCAGAACACTACATCAACGTTGCTTACAGGTTTGATACATCAGTTTCCAATCCCTTGTGATGTTAGAGCTATCTCATGTTCATGACTCATGTGCATGTCAGTTCGAATTGTGCATCATGCATGTAGGCTTAGATCTACACGTATTCAATCTTTTATAATCTAGAACTAGATCTAGCCTACATTCTAATGTGGTCCCTAGTGCTTGATTCAAAATTGGGTAGGCCCCCTGTCAATCTTCATTCAGTTAACCATAGGGGAAAGTCCTCGAATCTGCTTGTTTACTTTGTTACATTACATGATTACATTATGGTGCAGTTTTATTGCCTTTGTTAGTTGTATGTCGATTTATTCTTATGATTTTATTGTTTCTGTTGCAGGTAAACTTCGGTATCTTGTTTGACGTGGATGGTGTTTTGGCAAGAGGCAGCACTCCTCTGGACCCTGCAAAGAAAGCCATTGAGAAGCTGAAAGATTCTGAGGGCAACCTCAAGGTCCCAGTGGCGTTTGTTACCAATGCTTGCAACAGGAGTCATGACAAAGCCCGCCAGATTAGCAGTTGGTTTGATTTGCCGGTAAGCAGAATTCTGTAATAGAGATATTATTTCTCTAATTGATTTTTCTTTTGTCTTGCCTAAACGACCTTTCAAGTTTATGGTCTGTTTTTTTCTTTTCTTTTTTTTTTGTGTTATAAATGCAGGAAGTTGTCCTTCTCATATACAGACTTTTTACAAAGCCCTAATTGTAGAACAATTAAATTTCGCTAGAGGCGCTGTTGAGTTTTTCAAGGCCATCACTTTCAAGCCTTTGTTCACAGATTTATTTTTCATATATTTGTTTTAGGATATTTCAAGGTGATTTTCTCGTGGATGCTTTTGTCCTTTAAGTAGAACTTAATTTTCTTTTTATTTGTATCAATTGCAGGTCAGCCCAGAACAGGTTATTCATGCACCCACCCCTGCCAAACTTCTGCGTCAGTTTCATGGAAAGCACACTCTCGTCATTGGACAAGAGTACAGACTCGAGATTGCTGAAGAGTATCCTTTTTTGTTGGAAAATTGTGACAGTCAGGTCACTTGCTTTTAATGGAATTTATATTGGATTTTTAGGCTTATTTGTTTCAGCAAACAATTTCCTTTTTTATAGAACATAACCAGTTTCAGCACCTCATGTACATGGGTATGCAAGCAAATTGTTAAACATTTTATCATTTTGGTTTTTGTCATAAGATCAAAATATGATTGGAGCCTTGTTTGGTTTATTGCCC
>NW_004797712.1:618112-657253 GCF_000002075.1 Aplysia californica | reverse complement strand
CGGGGGGGGGGGGGACAAAAAATAGGAAAGAAAGGATGTTTAGTTGTGAAAATTATATGGGGTTTTGTTTGGAGTCTCTTTACACTTGTAGGCTACATGAGGCCATTCTAGGCCATCAACAGTGTTCACTGTGCAGATGTAATACCAGGCAAACTGTTTACCTTAACTGAAATCAGTCTTGGTTTCTCAAACTGCTGTACTATCGAAGATGTGAAGGAGGCTTATCCCTTACTGGACATGGTGGACCATGCTAACAGAGTGCAAGTGGTGAGTCTGTCTTCTGATGGAATTCATTTTCTCCTATGAGAAAGGGATTATTTTAATTTCAAATTTCTTTTGTATTTCAATGCTATTGGTTTAATCTTTGATATCTTGTTCTCCAATTTCTCTTACTTCAGAAATGTTCATCTTGTCAAGCTTTCAGTAAACATGAGTCTCGTCCTTTCCTGGTTTTCATAGTGTGAAGAGGAATTGTCTGAAGAGATAATAGTTTTTAATACTTAATCGTCTTATGGGCAGGAGGTTAAAGCCTCTAGCAGGTTTACCTCTTCGTATTCCTTAGGCCACTTACAACTAGAGAAAGTCTATTATAGTGTAATGCAGGCCATTTTGCTGTATTTTCATTTAGTTTTCAAGCTTTGTTCTGTTTATAAAAGTTCAAACTGCTGAATATGATTCAAAATATTTAATGTTGTGGCTATATCCTGGGCTAAAATGGCCTCCCTAAAGTGAGGTGAAAGGATTGGGATTTTTGCAATGTTTCTTTTCTTGCTATTATTTGTTCAGAGATGCTTTTAATAAAGAAGTTCTTTTACTTTGTATTAATTTCAGTCCTTATGTTTTTCAGGCTAAGCATGGCTACACAGAGAATCCCAACTTTCCCAAAATTGATGGTAAGTATTGATGAAGTAAATTAAAGTGTTTTCTTCTGTGTGCCATATTTTGGGGAGGGTCACCGTCTACTTAATCGTGTGAAAAATTAATGGTAAATGTTGTTTATCCAGGCTATTGATCCATTTTAATTTCTACTCTATTTTACTAATCTGTTGAAGTAAAAGATGATACTCATATTTCTACATATATTACTTTCAGGTTCCTATATTTCTTTCATGACATTTGTTAAGTTTTTGCAGCAATATAATGCAGCTGCGTTATGTGTAGACCAATAAGAATAATATGATTTAACATTAGTAAATATATGATACATCTTGTGTGATGACTTTTAAGAACTCTGCATCTGCATATTTTCCTAATGAAGCATTTTCGTTGTATTTTTCAGTTGTGCTTCTCATCGGAGAACCATGCCGGTGGGAGTCAGATCTTCAACTCTTGATCGACTTGCTGCTGACTGAGGGCAAACCAACCGCTGCCCCAAAAGACCCTCACAATGTTCCTCAAATCCCCATCATTGCCTGCAACATGGACCTCGTTTTCATGGCTGAAGCTTGCATGCCCCGATTTGGTCATGGCGCTTTCCTCCTGTGTCTAGAAGCTCTGTACAAGGTAAGAAAATCACAACAGAGGTTCTAGTTTGTAAAGTTTTTGGGATGTGGGGTGGTGTTCTTTTTAGCTTGATGCTTTTAATGGTTTTTAGCCGTAAATGCATTTTCTGATTCACTCAGTAAAGAATCCTTTGACTGTTAATGATGAACTGGAAAGTGCTTTTAGAACTTTCCCTTTAGCAGAGGTATTTATGCACTATGGTAATGAGGTCTTTTAAATATCATGACTATTCATAATCTACAAGTGCCTTTTGTTAATTATCATTCTTACTTTTCAGGAACTTGAAATTAGATACACATGCACAGTATATTGTGTGCTCTTGTTTCGATCTATTTATCTTGTGAACTATTGCTCAATTTTTGAATTTTCAAGGAGCCTTTCATAGAAAAGTTTATGTTATGTAATCTGTTAGTCTTTTAACTTCATAAAATATTATTAGAATGGTTTGAATTTTCTTCCACCATTTTGCAGTAAATAGTATTGAAGAAGTTCTTCATTTTGTTTTTTGCGTTTTTCAGAAAATCACTGGTAATGAACTGCAGTACAAAAACCTTGTGGGCAAACCCTGTGAAATCACATACCGCTTCGCCGAACACACTGTGGCAAAGATTGCAAAGCAGATGGGAAACACAAAGCCAATCAAACGACTGTACTTCTTTGGGTAAGCATTTTTTTTAAACCAATCTTTCATTGAGATGATAAGTCTCTTCAAGGATCAAAGAAACTAGAAGGCAAACTATTAAATGGGGGGGGGGGGGGGGGGGGGTACTCTTTAATAATTATAATGAAATATCGGGATGAATAGCATTGACAGAGATCAAACATTTTTAAACTTTACATTTTATTTTATCCTAATTTCTGTTCTTTCAAAAACCTGTTATAGCTTTGTAAAATGATTTTCACGTATGTGAGAAGGTACATTCTGAGTTCGGGAATCAGAGCTGTCAGGAGAATTTCATGGTGTATTTTTAATGTATTATTCTCTAAATTGTGTTAATATTCAATAAAGGATGGTTTCACTTAAAAGAGATGAATTGCTTTGGGGTGGGAAACCAGAAAAAGGGTCTTGGGGAGTATGACTGTACGTATGCTAAAAAAAAAAAAAATTGTTCTCAATGGTATGACGATAGCAAAATAATGATTGATGTGTTACCATAAGAACTCTCCAGTGTTTATCTTGTTAAAAATATTTGTTCCTAATTTTATCACATTGATAAGTATTTGTATTTCATCTTTTTTGCTCATAATTGGTTCTTGTATTAATTTATTGAAAGTAACATTCAAATCTTTCCTTCTACAGTGACAACCCTTCAGTTGATATTGTTGGTGCTAACCTGTATGACCGCTACATCAAGCAAAAGGACACGAATGGAAATGCCTTTGATCTTCCCGTTTCCCGACTGATCCCAGAGAATGAGGACCTGCACGAACAGACCGTCGAATCATGCCACAGTATGCTGGTCGGCACTGGTGTGTACAAACATAAGCCAGAGTCTGACTCCATCAACGGTGGAAGCGAAACATCCACAGACTCCTCAAAGGGAGACGTGTACCACGGTCACAGAGACATCGCCCATGAACCAGAGTTGTCCAAACCTCACCAGTATGTCCATGATGTCCACGAAGGAATTGAGTACATTTTCAGGAAAGAAGGCATTGCTCACTAATGTCTAGTATTTGTTTTTATAGTGTTTTGTACAGATATTTAGAGAGGTTGTCTTGAATGAGGCTAAGAATTGTATAAAATGAATAGTTTATATTGTTCTTGGTAAAGCACAAGATTATTGCACAAAATTAGCGCTGAAAAACAAATGGCAAACTTGTCTGAAAGATGTGTTGACAAATGCGATGTGAAGGTCATGATCTAACGCTGTGATAAAGGAGGGAAATGATGAAGTGCTGTTGTGGATGAAGAGAAGATGTTGACTCTCTGTGTGTGTGTACTTGAGTGCGTGCCTGCCTGCCTGCATCTGTGTGCGTGTGTCTGTAAATGACTGGTGTATGAGCTACAAATATATTGCACAAGTGAATGTTTGTTCTCAGCTTGAGTATGCGTACTGGGGTGTTTAAAAGTAAAATCCATTCCTGCCAAAGATGTTTGATTATTTTGTGCATTCAATGGTAAATGTATGTAATGTGAGCTTGAAGTCTTTTCCAAATTTCGAACATTGCATAGTAGAAAAAGTGTTCAATTCATGAGCATATGTTTTTACAAGTCGTATTCCCATCTTTAAAGATATAAAAAGACTTCTTGTTATTCATGTACTTTAACTTATTCTCTACTTATTGTCATCAAGAACACTCTCAAAATGATAGCTGTGGAGTGGGAAAAGAAGACACAGTAGTAAACAGGTGGTCTTTTGAAATATCAGCTCCTTCATGGATTCAAAGATGAGGAATGGAAGATGGTTCTTGTCAAGGAAAAGATTTTATGCTCACCTTGCAGTCATGCACACATTGCTTTGAATTTGCGACATGTTTTGTGTTTGTAAAAACACAACACTACTGTGTCGACTCAAAAATGGCATTTTCATTTGCATTCTCATTCTGAATGCAAGAAAAGATATTTTATTGAACATAATTGATCATGTCAATGTCACCTTATCTGTCATAATGTGGTGGAAGTCTAGTCGCATATGTCTGTAACTATTCATGCCCTGAATTTGACAATCATTGCATCGTGACATTCGTTGTGCATTCCTTTAGTAAATTAAGAAGGGGGTATTTTTATATTTTTCCTGCGTGGTACATTTTCTTTACTCTCTCAAAGGGTTCTTCTCTCTCTTCTGCAATATAATAAATATAAAATATATTCAACCTTTTTTAGGAGATAGTATTTCAAAGGAGACTCCTGTGAGTAAATCACATTGTAATAAACTGTTGTTTTAGTCAGGACTGAAAGAGACTTTTTGACATAGTTGGACTTGTGATACCCTTTACGTTCAGTACATAATGAGTCTCAGTTTCAGTTGCAGTCCTTCAGCAGTGTACATTCAGAATAGAAAATTGGGATATAATATATAGTTATGGTAGATTTATCTCACAATTGAGTTTTTTTGGGGGGTTTGTTAGTTGTTGGTGTTCTGTTGGGTTGTTGGGGGGAGGGGGGGGCTACTGGTAGCTTGGAGTTGAAGTATAATGTTTGCCATATTCATCATTCTTAGTGAGCAATGTTTGTTCACATTTTAACTTAACTCTGGGCCAATACAGATTTCCCCCAAGTGTGGGATTTACCAGGCTAGTTCATCACGTGCATCAGAATTATTGATCACATGTAAGTGATGGGCTGGAAACCTTAAGGCTTTCACCGAATTTATGGTTGTGTATTATATATTTGTATATATATAGATATATAGAACATGTAAATAAGGGGATACAAGTCATTATATGTACATTATATAATATGAATTTGATAATGTTGACAGTTTTTTTATATATTATATTCTTAATGACATACTTAAAATGAGTTTGATGAATTAAGAAGAGAACCACTACATAAAAGTATGAAAACAAATGGACATGGTGTTTTGTTATCACTTTTCATGTGCTTATCAAATCTTCCCTATTGATCTAGCCTGTAGTTTTTGCTTCCTTTGTCCTCCTTTGTTTGCTCTTTCTATTCCTTCTAGTTAAGACTGCCACACTAGTTTTGCTTCTTTCCTATCGAACGTCTATTGTCCTTTTATCTCTCTTACTCCTTTACTTTATATATGCTACACCACTAATCTGTGGTACTTAATGACCTGCTTGTGTTGCAAGTGCATATATATGTGAAAGTCTTGACTAAAATCAGTCTAATTTTGTTTACTTGTTTTATATTTTGTCTTCTCCTTACTTTATCCTTTATATTGCTTTGTACATACCAGATTTATCGTACTGTGTCTTTCTCAAACTCGTTTCTGACTTTCTTATTTTCATCCTCTTGTTTCTTCGTCTGGGGAGAGGGTTCTGAGTTGTAAGTTTAACTTCACTTTCAACACAATTAGGTCATATGTATAAAATCGCCGCAGATTAGAAGTGTTACTAGAGAGTAACATACAAAGACAAGAAAGATGAGAGGTAAGGGCAAAGACGTTTGAAAGGAATAAGGGAGCAAACCACACCAGAGCACCCGCCAACAACCCACACCTGAGTGATCTGTTCCTTAAAAATTAATCATCACTGAAGTACATCATGTATCTTGGGAGCATATCTCATAGCAGACGCACGTTTTTATTCCGCCTGTGCCGATTGCTAAGCACCTATTTATTATAAGAGTAAGAGAAAGTGAAAGGGCATTTGAATACCAAGGCCCCAAGATCTGGAATGCTTTACCAAGTACTTTGAGAGACATTAAATCTTTTTATTCATTCAAATGTCAGCTGAAGTCGTTTCTGTTTTTAAATTAATAAGATGAATATTTGGAATAATTTTCTTTAGTCAGAACACAACGTTTTATGTTACCGTTGTATGTTGTACTGTATTGTAAAGCGCTCAGAGCCTGTGTACTTTATTTGGGGTTGAGCGCCATATATTAATGTCATTTATAATTATTATAAGAGATGGGTAGACTGGGGGAAACAGGATAACATACCTTTCCCAGGGATACAAAATCCTCTTACATAACAGCGTGGAGAAGCGGGTAGCTGGCCCTACTTATTTTCTTTCCCTTTAGTATTGTTGGGGGGTCTTTTCCTGTCTATCAAGCATGGAATACACCGAGAGAAAACAAATAAGGTGGTTTGTACATCTCATGTACAAATGTAAATGTAACGAGAATGGGAGTCACAACAACCAGTTCCAAGGCCTACAACATGCGCATCGATGGCTTCAAGGCAAATGGAAGGACAAGACAAAAGATGAATTGACGGAGTAAAAAGGAGACCCTCCAAATGAACAGCATAACGACCAAACTGCAATACACATGGCCAACGTCCGAAAAATTGCACATCCCCTCGTATTCTTTTTAACATGTTTATTTTATTTTTATTTTTTTGGTAAGTGTTTTACGACGTTCGCAACTACATAAGGTCATATAACTTATAAGCACGCGGGCACCTAAAATCATTAAACATTTTCAGTTGGTAGGAATTTTTTAATTTTGCCCGGGTGGCTGCCGAAGCCTACTCATCGATTTTGGACCACGAAGGGATCTTCAACGTGCGCAACTTGCACACGGGACCTCATATCTCCTCATACTCGTAGTTTAAGAAAACCCCAAAAAGGGTTTTTTTAAAGATAAAATGGAAAAAAAACGTGTTTCTGTCCGTTTGTCCTGCTTCTTCCATGTACTATGTGATCGACATTGTGTCAACTATGTACTTCTCTGGACACAGGTGTGTGAATTCGAACACAAAATCTGCGAGTCCGAAGCTTTTTAACACTCTTAGACGAATTGTTTCATTTCAAGTTTCTTTTCTCATTTCCAACTTCGGATCTCCCCTGTCCGAAGGAGGTCGATAGCTAACTGGATGTCACACTGGACAACAGTGCCGGTGATCCTGGTTCGAATTTTAAACTTACGTTCTTGATCTTCGTCTGTTGTCTCGAAAGTTTCCACGGCCCTCCTCCACACCCTAAGCGTTGTCCAACCGTAGAGACACACGTTATATTTTTCTTTTTTAAATATTTTATTAGCAAGAGTTTTAAAGCTCTTGCAACACAATAAGGTCATATAAGTGCCGAAGGTTGGGTGTGTTACAAGAGAGTAACAAACATAAAAAAGAAGGAAGAGAGATCAGTTTTAGTTTTAGTAAAAGTTTTACGGCACTTGCAACACAATAAGGTTATATTAGTGCCGAAGAAGAGATGTGTTACAAGATAGTAACATACACAAAAAAGAAGGAGGAGAGATAAGGACGATAGATGTTTTATAGGAAAGAAGGAGCAAACCACACCAGAGCACGCGCCAACCACCCACTCTGTCTGTTTGAGTAACGAAAAGCACATCGATACAGCAGTGGTCATTTAGTGTTGGGATACAAATAAGACGGACAGACAGAAAAATGGAAAGTGAAAAAGTAGGATCTGCCAGTGGCGCCCTTTCACCACCCGCCTGATGGTTAGACTACAATATTACTGTTAACTTATCCTCAAATATCTTTTTAACGGGTGAATCAATGTCACCCATACTTTGCGCAGCAGTTTGCATCAATTTGTCTTTACTTAATCATATTTTTCCACAACAATTGAGGTTAGGTTAAACAACTTTTCTTTATAAATTTATATATAAATCACAGAATTCTACACTTAGTGTAGAATTCTGTGATATAAATACTACAAATCTCCTTCTCGGGGAAAATGTAATTATTGTTCACAGCACTTCCCGCGTTTCACACACATTTTGCGTACGCAATATGGTTTACGTCACAGTTCACCAATGACACTTTTTAGTGGCAAAACTGGTTACAAGTACAATAAATTAACTTTATAGGGAATTTTTTTTTGCGTTAAATGTTCTCAAAACACGCGTCCAATAAAGATAATCTCGCGACTAGAAAAATAATGACGGGCTTGCTTCTACAAGAGGTATTTTCCCAGCTGTAAAACTTCTAAAATCAGTAGAAACCCCCCACTGGGATCTTTTTATTTGTATTAATTTATTAAGGGATTTTTCCAGAATACAGCTAACAGGTGTTTACAAAAATATTGATCTGACAAATTGATACAAGTCACTGTGCAAAAGCTGGAGAGTTTATGTTCGATAGTTGAGGCGATTTTTGACAATAAGTTGCACCACGAATTTTTTACCCCACTATAACTCTTGGTAACGAAAAGTTAATTAATGTATTTTCATTTATTTCTGACAAATTGATACAAGTCACTGTGTAAAAGCTGGAGAGTTTATGTTCGATAGTTGAGGCGATATTTGACAATAAGTTGCACCACGAATTTTTTACCCCACTATAACTCTTGCTAACGAAAAGTTAATTAATTTATTTTCATTTATTTATCCGAGTTTTTTTTTCTTTCTTTTATTTTTTTTTGGGGGGGGGTGATGGGGAGAGTCATGATTTTGTTCTTCAAGTACAAGAAGACTATTATTCGGTCCACTTAAAGACATCAGTGAGAAGTGAGAATCAGAAGCATTGAAAGACAGAAAGTTGTTAAAGGGATACAATCGTTAAAAAACAACAATATTTATAGGCTATCATTAGTTATCTACCCTTATTTTTTTTTTAAGTAAAAGGTTAAGGGACGTAACTGCTGCTGTCATAAAAAGGAACACATTCTAATTATTAATTCCCTTCTGTCACTTCTCAACGTACTCTTAACGTTAAGACGGTAGGCAGTGACGAAATGTTGTGTGCCTGTTGTTGTTTTTTTAAGAAAATGAAAGACATTAGCTACTTGCGAATGATGTGAAATCTTTACAGTGCAAGCAGTAAGAGTAGACTAAAAAAAATTTTTCGTTAAAATGCAGAAGATTAGAGGCGTTACAAGATTAACGAAAACACGCAAAAAAAGAAGAGATAACTTCGATTGTTTAAGTAAGTGTTTCACGGCACTTGCAATACAATAAGGTCATATAAGTGCCGAAGAATAGAGGTGTTACAAGAGAGTAACAAACACAAAAAGGAGGGGGGGGGGATAAGGACGACAGATGTTGGATAGGAAAGAAGGAGCAAACCACACCAAAGCACCCGCCAACCACCCACCATCTGCATGTCATGGCAAAGTGCCTAATCGCTATACCACAGACGCAGGTCCACTAAGGTTTGACCCTTCAACTTCCATGTTTGGGTCAAGTTGAAACAACAGCTGACCTTAAGCTGGCCACAGGAATATGCATGACAAATAATATAGTAATTGAATGCATTTAAGAAATAACGACTCACCCTACAGATGGGTGTGAAGAAGGTGTGAGAAAGAATGTGTGTGAGTGTGCCTGCACGCTTGCGAATGTATGTGTGTGTATGTGTGTGTGTGTTTGTAAGTGTGTGTGTGGGGGGGGGGGGGTTGTTGGGGGGGGGGGTTCTGTAAGTGTTTTACGGCACTCGCAACTGCATAAGGTCATATATGAGCGCGCGGGACACACCAAACATTTTCAATTGATAGGAAATTTTTAATTTTGCTCGGGTGGCGGCCGAAGCCTACTCTTATCGATTTTGGACCATCAAGGGATCTTTAATGTGCGCAACTAGCACACGGGACCTCCGAGTTTTTTCGTCCTTGCCCGGGAAGGCTAGGTGTAGATCTCTCCTACCAGAAGATCAAGGGTTTGGCTGAAAGACAGCAGTAAGAAGGAGCCAAGGAGTAGCAGTAGAAAAGCTGCAGAAAGAGTCAGGAGCCCAGTGGAGGGGGCAAAGGAGATGAGGGTAGGGGAAGAAAGTGGAGACGAAAGTAGACGACAGAATATAGCAAGAGAGAAGGAAAGAAGGTGAAAGGCGACCACTTTTAGAGAAGAAAATCTTTCGGTCGCTACCCGGATTCCAACCCGGGACCTTTGAATGAGCGGCGGACACCTTAACCTCTAACCTCTAGGCCACTAGAGCCCCCCCCCCCCCCGTGTGTGTGTGTGTGTGTGTGTGTGTGTGTGTGTGTGTGTGTGTGTATCAGTGTGTGAAACATCAAATCAATGAGCCAGAGTCTGTACAATAAAGAAGTATCGCATCGTACGCCCAATCAAGCCAGATAAACATTCTTCTTCTGCTGTCTTTTGTTTTTCCCTCTATTTCCCAGGAGTTGTCGATGGAAGAGACATTATAGAAACATAAATGTATGGTACAGGTATAGCTCCACTTAGGTTTACATTCTTTTTTTTTTCAAATGTGTGTTTTACATCCCCACCGTCATAAATTTAGATCATCTAAGAGGAAAACTTACCCGCCAGGCCCACCCCGAGCAGGAAGGGATATAACGTCCAAGCATAAAGACAGATTTACTCTATAAAAATTCACCCGACGCCCAAATCAAACTGAGGTCGACTGCATATAATAATGACTAAGTGCCTGATCGCTACACCACAGACGCAGGACCTGTCTTTTCTTTTTCCTTTATTCCCTAGGATGTGTCACTTGAAGAAACATAAAATAAATGTATGGTACAGAATGGGAATGAAGCAGAACTTTCCTCAGTAGAACCCATCCACCAGAAGTGTGAGGGTTTAACACCCCTATCAACACATTAGGCCATTTCAAAGGCCGCACCTACAAATCTAATAATAATATCCGTCTCCGATAGAAATAGGATCGAGCCAAATGGATTGTGATCAACGGTTGAGAGAATGAAAACTCCATTAAACAATCGAGTTCAAGAATGCCCAGTCTAGGGTTCGAACCAGGGCCTTCCGCTTCATAGTCAAAAATGATCCCAACTGAGTTAATAGTGCACCCCCAGACACCAGGCAGTTTTTCAGTATTTAGTTTGAGTAAAGAGAAGCACACATAGACACAATAATTGTCACCTGGTACAAAGAAAAGGCAAAACTGACAGACAGAACCAACAGAGAGAGAGAGAGAGTAAAGAAGTAGGACCTATCACTGACACCCTCCAACAACCCACTCTAAGGAGCGGTAGAGCTAAGAATACTACCTGGACAATATAGATAAACCACACACACACACACACACACACACACACACACACACACACACACACACACACACACACACACACACACAAATCCCCAAAGGGATTTGAACCAGGGTCCCACTCATCAGTCTGGCATGAATGAGATACACATTCGAGGTCAAACATTTATTCAGACATAAAATGAAGATACACTTTTCCAATATTTCAAAGACTTTGTAACCATTTATTGGATTTAGTGAAGATCTAGACTGTCTTCGAAAATATGAGGAGAAAAAAGGAAAGCTAAAGCAAGGAGAAATTATACAGTGAAAGAACATATCTCTAGACTCTGAGCATACTGTTTTTAGTAAATAACGATGCCTTCTTAAACAATATGTACATGATACAAGTGAGTAAACTGAACTGCTAATATATTGATCCTTTCTCATCAGCATAACAGAGCTATGTAGAAAGTATTATACTTTTAACAATAAAATACTCTGATTTAAAGAGAAATATTGCAGCTGTTTCATTCTTGAAAAAGCTTCCGAAGGGAAGAAAATACAAGAACAGAAAAAAAAAAGATAATGGCACATGAAATTATTTTAAACTGGCACAAAATGATTTTTGAGAACGTTCCAAACATCTGGACTTGTGAAAAGATTCCACTGAGTGTGCGACTGTCTGCTCAGTCCTGTCCCTATCACAGACAGACAATATAACATGAGCACCGCCTCAGTTGAACCATGGAGGTCTAAGGTTTCTAGGCAAGATCAAATTACAGAAATTGCAAAATATAGGATTCAATATAGATTCAGATTGTCTTTAGACAAATTGTGAAAAGGAGAAAAATTATGAGATGATATACGGTATTATGTCTCATACTTATAAAACAAAATAACGCTAAATTATTGATATTTTCTCATGCACAAAAAATAATGCAGCATGTATCATGCTATAAAAAGGGTATTATGAGAAGAAAGTATATTATTGCAGCAGCTTAGCTGGAGGGGAACATTCTGGAAGAAAACAAAGTTAAAATGAGGAGGACAAAAAAAATAGGGGAAAAACAATACAGCTGCATACCTGCCAACCACTCCAAGACCAAAGATAGGAGTTTTTTTCAGAATCCTCACCAGAAAAAATTAAAATTTTGGGAAAGAAAAAAATCGAAGTTTCAAGAGCCTCAGTAAATTAAGATGCCGTAACAAGCCAATCATGGCAAACAAGTGTGAATCACACAAATCAAAAACATATCTTTTCATGTAATTAAAAATAAGTTGCCCAAATAGGTTAAATCAACACAAACATAAACCTGTATATCTTGTGTCACTTATGACAAGTTATCACACGACCAATGGAAACAAATTGCTTTTAAAATCTTATTTTATGCAGATCGATCGGGGTTCTTTCATGGGAAAAAAACCCAACAAAAAACAAATCCCAGGAAGACTGCTATATTTTCGGAATACTAGGCAGATTTGCAGCTGGTGGATAAAAAGAAAGAAAACAATTTGCGGTGACCCCAAAACACTGAGCTTATAATAACAGGGTAGGCCTATACATTTAACGCCCCTATTGACACTCTTCGGTAATTTAATAGGCAGGACCTCCGAATTTAACATCAATCTCCAATAGGACTGAGCCAAGAGGGTTTGAAAGCCTTGAAAACTCAATAAAACAACATGAGTTCAAGAAAGTCCAGCCTGGGATTCCATCCAGGGTCCGTCCACTCCACTGCCTCGCATGATATCAGCTGAGCTAATGGGGTGCCCTGAGCTTATGAGCAGGAACAGAGCTGTCCCCGTGGTTCTATGCACCCTGCATATTTTAGCAGAATTTGATAATTTTTTTCATAGTTTCTGATTATTTTCCTTTATCATTCTTTGTTAAAATTAACAGAATCGCATAATTTCACATTTTTGGGCCCAGTTTGCATAATTTCTGAATTTTTCTTGCATAAAACGACGGGGACAGACATAAAGAGCAGGTCTACTTAGACCACAAAGTGAAGTCTAAGCCTCTCATACCACCTCATTAATATCTAAACTATTCTTTCAAACAGGGTAAAAAAAAGGTAAGGTCAAAGATTACTGATTTTCTTAAAGTTACAGTTTAAACTGTAGATGTTCTTACACCCCCAATGACACAATTTAGATCATTTAGGAGGCAGGCTTCCAACCCTGCCTGTCAGATCCAACTAGGGCAGAGAGGGATACAACATCCCAGCAGAAAGACTGAGATACGGTACTCAATATAATTTTAATAAATTCGCCCCCCTCATTTATCGAACTCAGGTCTCCGGTGTGCAACAGGGAAGCAGCTAACCGTTACACCACAGGCGTCCATAAGGATTACCAAATAAGACCCAAATATATCAACATTTCCACATCAGAGCTACTTACAGAATTTAGCAAAAGTTGCTCTAAAAAAAATTTTTAAAATAAAATAAAACATAAGCAACATGAGAAAGAGGAAATCATAAAATCAAGAAATCACAATAAGCATTCTGTGTCTTGTAAATGACGATGTAAATTACACTGGCAAATACACACATCCAAAAAAAAACATTAATGCCCAAATACTGACACTTTTTTCATCAGCAAAATATTGTTAAAGAAGATAGGGGGGGGGGGGGGGGAGATAGATTGCAGCAACTTAACTTAAACTCTTGTAATTCTTGAGGAAAAAAAATTACTGGCAAGACAATTTCAGTCTGGCAAAAATTTCACTGAGGCCAGACCCGATAAAGGAAAAATGAGTCAATAAAATACAACGATACAGAAACATCTTCTTTCTGCCATTTCACTCAGTTCGTTAATCAACACTGCAACTTTATTGTTCTTGTTTCTGCAGCAGCAAATCCCAGTCAGTCAAGCACCAATCGACCGCTTAGTGTAGGATTCCACCAAGCAAAATCTAGAAAAGCGACGCATGACAGACTTACACTGAGCAGTCAAAATGTAGACATTGACTTTGGAAAAGTATGGTGGCAAGGAGTTCAGAAAAATAATTTAAATATATATATAGGTCTACCCAACAGCTCATGACTGCTACTGGGCACCAAAAAAAACTTTTCAAAGACTAAAATCTTCACCAAAATGGGATAGAAATCAAACCTCATATTTAACATTGCAAATTGGATTATCAAAGCAAAATACTTTCACAAACTGGGTTTTCACACACCCTCTTACCAAAAAAAAAACTAACAATTTCAAAACATTTTTTTTTAAACAACTAAAATTACAAAAAGGAAAAAAAACAAACCAATCATACACTCAAACAGCATTCTTAACCTCCTTAATTAGACCTAAATGTATCAAAAGAATTTTAAAAAGAACAAATGTCATAATTCACTTACATTATGAACAGAAACAAAAGGGCTTTGTCGAGAGCTGTGACCTACACAAGGTCGTTAGATTCCAAAATGTTACAGTTGAAGGAATATCTTTTGCCAATTCATTTCACCATTATGATCAATACTATAACTATAACATATCCTCCACATGACTTCAGTTTTCCCTTAGAAACTAAAACCAAAATAAACATTCTTCTTTGAACATTGTACGTGACAAAAATATATGGAGCTGTAATGAGGGCACACCATTTTAAATTCTATTCTCATACCCCCCCCCCCCCCCAACCATTTCATTTTAGGCTGCACAAATTCTGAAAAAGGAAAAAAGGAAAATCGTATTCTAAGATCTCTCAAGAGTGGTATAACATATGTGAGGCAGCATGGTGAAATCAGGCGCTCGTCAAAATAATCAAAGTGAAGAAGCTTGCATTTTTCCGCAGGTTTAATAAATTTTAATCTCATTTTTATTTTTTGGCTCAACACCATTCATGCTCTCAAAGAACACATTTCTGTGAGGATTTTACTGAAAAACGTTGATTAAAGGCACAAAAAATGTAAATTTTCAGTTTCCAAGGACTTTCAAGCTAAGGAAATAACTCATCTTTGGCGGCCATTTTTTCCCTAATTTTACCTCTGAAACCATGTGACCCTAACCTCCTTCATTTGCAAATATCTCGACTTCTATTCAAGATGAATGGATATTTTTTCATCCAAAGCAAGACACCTGAACAAGCTTTAAGATGATACCAATAACTCTACATGCCCAAATAATATTGACGAGAGCCTGATTGCACCACATCGTGACACATATACAATTTCTAAGCTAAATGGTGAAGAATACCCAAATATCAAATCCCAGCATAAGACTAGAAAATATAAGATATGATACAGTGGAACAGAGCCACACATATTTAACAAGTAGGGCCTAACTTCCATACTCAAAATTTAATTTTTTTTTTAAATTTTGTAAAGTGAGTTCTGAGCTTCTACCCTAAACAGCACAGCTCAAATCAAAATGCTTTTATAATATTTTCATTTCACAGATCATTGGTTCCTTAAAGACCAGCCTAAAAAATAATTTAAAAAACAAAAAAATATATATATATATAAAATATTATATATAGATCTATTATAAGATAAGAATCTCATGAACCTAAATTTTTATGAATCTTTTCTTTATTCAGAACAGTATTGCACTGTTTTATGTTCACCCAACAGACACAGGATAGAGCTTAAACACTTAGTCTTTCATTGTATAGTGTAAAGAATTATCTGAAAGACCAAACCTCTGAGAGTGAGAAGGAAGTAAATACTACAATATACATCCACCGGAATATATTGAGCATATCTATTATTGTTATAATATGCGCAAATACCTACTAACATAAACACACATACCATACACATACATGAAGTACATACACATGCAAACAAATATTTGTCATATATATATATATGTGTTTTGATGTATGTACATGATATTCATGAATATATGTATGAATATGTGTGAGTGAGTGATAGAATGTGTGTGTGTGTGTGTGTGTGTGTGTGTGTGTGTGTGTGTGTGGGGGCATCTCCCTGTGTATAGTACAGAACATCTCTAAATGTCAAAATGCAGTCCATTTCACGTCAACTTGGAAGGTTTTTTTTTTAATAAAGCAAAAGAATATAATATAAAACTTACTAAAGTTTTATATTGTGTAAAGGTTAAGTCACATTTTAAAAAGATTTCTTAACTTTCATTTCCATTCGTTTTCCCTTTCTCATGTCGTCAGCAAACTCTTAGAAAATATGACCACAGTTACACCATTATAGAATTTCTCTATAATCATAGTAGTACATTATGCAAAAGAACAGACTACCAAAGGTGACCGATTGTATTCTAGATACAACATTAAGGGACCAAAGGTAGCAACTCTTTCACATCTTGAAGGACATAAATTGAAAGGGAGCTGAAGTTTGAGTTTGTGTAAAGAAGATATCGGCTCACTGACGGGCATTTCAAAAAGAATATTCTAATATCCGGAAATAGAAGAAGAAAAAAAACCCAGAGGTCTGAGACGGTTGAAAAAAAAATTAAAAAATACATGGAGAGGTAAAGGAAGAGCATTTAAGATATCATTTTACTCATGTAGGTCCCAACGGAAGAGTTCATTTATAAAAAATCTAAACGGAAGTGGGAGGTACTATGGTAAACATTTATCATAGACAACCAGTAGCTCATCACATTGGAGATAAAAATCACAGGATCTGAAGCTGTGGTGATGTGAAGACATAAAAACAAATAATAATTGAGAAATATACTTTCTAAAAGCTGTTGGTTTGAAGAAGGAGATTTTGAGTCAAACATCTCAGCAACCACATATATATTTCATAATCATACACAAAGTAGATCAACATTTTACATTTTCATATAATGGTATAGGTTTAATACTATCAGGTTATTTAAGGGGCGGGACCTCCTAGTATAACGTCCGTCTCCGATACGACCGAGCCAAGTGGGAAGTTCGTGTAAAGTGCCTTTCCCAAGGATACAACGTCGGACCGAGCTGAGGCTCGAACCCCCGAACTCGCAATCTCATGATTACGAGTACGGTATCCTAACCACTAGGCTACCGACGCCATTTTACATTTTCAAACAATGGATATAATTACACATCTTAAATGTATTGAAAACACAAAACGAAGTCACAGTAAAAGCGATGATTCTGGCCCTCACTTTGGTTCTTGTCTGATATCTTGACTGATATATGATGTATGCAATATGAAGAGTGCCATACTGACTCACATTTCGATGATTGCTGCTGAACAGTGAACATTTTGAAGTGAAAGCAGAAATTGAAAGAGAAAGGTGCATCACTAGTTTCTCAAAAAAAAAAATGATCAGATAACATCTAAAATAACAATAGGCATTTCGAACAAGTGTCATCATAATTTTCCTCACGATATCGAGGCTCCTGAAAAAAGTCATTTCAATTTCTTTAAACCCTCATTTATGAAAAACATGAATAATATTGATATGATGAAAAGATGAGCAGAACAAACTGATCATACGTACATTTAATCAATGGTTAACTTGGCACATATATCTGATTTCACCTTAAAGGCAAACAAGGCAAAACTACAGCCGACCTTTGTAATCAATGGACAATTTTTTTAAAGTTCAGAAACTTTACAAATAAATTTTCCATTGAAGTAGTACGAGCTGAGGTCAGGTATAATGCAGAGATCAGAGATTTTTATGCTGGTGCCTTTAGTAGATTAGTAAACATCAATCTTAAGCTACTAAAACACTGGAAAGCCTGCAATGTATCACAGCAACGAAGAAACAGCTGTTTATTATAATCAATGTATATTAATAAAAAAGCAGTAATCACTACGCTGTCTTTACACAGCGTATCAAAAGCTGAAAGGGTATTTAAAGTAAATTTATGCTGTGAACATATATTTTATCTATAGCCGGGTATCACTTTCAACAACAAAACTTTCATAACTTCACAATAACTCCCCTGGCTGGCCGGTCCACATCAATCTATAATTTTAGTTCCTACAGGAGACATACAGTGATGTCGCCTGTTATTGGCAAATATCACAATCCTCATGTTCTGACCATACCCGTTGTCATGTACCCATTCGCAGTTGCATGAATGAGAAGAGAATAGGAGGGTAAATTATAATTCTACTGGACACAACATCCTTCAGAGTAAAACTGGGAATTAAACTCACACTCACAGCTTTTTCATGTCAACACTTTACCATTGAAATATGAGATCCATATGCAGCCAATAAGGAATACATATCTATAATTCCTGTCCAACTTTCAAACACTAACCTTAAACTTTGACAGAGTTTTCATTGACACATTAAATTCAGCTTTGGAAGGGATGAGAATTCATGAGGAGTCTAGGAGCTATGCGAAAAACGATTTTGTTCAGACTTTAAAAATGTTATCAGTTTTAAAAACACATAGTTCATTAATTTACGCAAATTCTCCCTAAATAAGCTATTGATCCAGGACAAATAAACATATGAAAACCAGATTATCTCAAAAGTCAATAAAAATGACAACAAGTGCTTTAATTTGTATATAATTATGCATGATACCTTTCTCAAGATATATATAGAGGCATAAAGCCAGTTCATCGATAATACAGAAACAAAAGTATGTATGAGGAGATTTTAGGAAGAAATAACGGGAAGGAAGGAAGGGAAGAATACATAACAGTTGAAAAAAAAAAGCAATGTGGCTGACAATCGTAACAAATCTGAGTACTGGAGAAAAAGTGTGAAGGGAAAATAGAAATTATAAAAGTCATGTACATTATATTGATAGGAAGTTAAAAGGTATTCTCAAACAGAGAAACGCAGGTTTGACAGTTAAAAAACCCAGTAGCCTGCCCCAACAATGATCGTTCTAGAGGTTATTGTAGCGAAGGACGTTGAGATTCTCAGCCCTCCTATCATCTCTGAACACGCCTCTGTCATCGTACTCATCGTCAACGACGACAGCCGACTTCTCCGCCTCCTCGCCCTCGTACAGATCCATGGCCAGGACCATGATCATGACTATGTTCTTCACAATGAGGGGCGAGACCTCCTCCCCTTGCTTGTGCCACATCAGAATACGGATGGACAGTAGCGGTGTGTTGACCACAAAGATCTGAATCAGTTTGCGCACCGTGCTCATGTTCTGCGAGATAGGGTGCACGCCAAAGTGACTATGACTCAGCATCATAAGAGGAATGATGGGCAAGAGGAAGTTGATGCAAGCAATGACAATCACGGTCCACTCAAACACTGGCTCCATGGCATCTTTACTGTCCTTGTTGAAGAAAATGCTCAAGATGTCCACACAGTCTATGATATCAAAGGGGACAATGCCCGTCAACAGATTGATGTGGGTCCGGGCCGGAGTACCCAGCATGGCAAAGTGGTGAGCTCCCACAAGCAGAAGAAACAGCACCCCAGCCATGGCCAGTGTAAACTTCAGCATGTTTGTCCCAAAGAAAATGTCGGACTCAATTTTGTAGGCAAAGTTTTTGTAAATCAGAGCAACCCGCACAGCTAAGATCACAGAGTAAACCAACCATGCAAAATAAACCAGAGGAAAACCTCTTGCTTCCACCTGCAAGTTTGTTTTCTTATGCTGCTCCGTAGGCAAATGTGAGTTACGAGCCGAAATTTTCAGCTCACGGTAGGAAATAAAAAATGCAACAAAAAAGCTGAAAATAATGGCTACGTCTCCAGCAATCCAGGCATACCAGCTGTGGTTATTGTACTTCACGAGATAATAGTCCAGAATTCCTCCCTGGAATGTGGCCAGAACAATCACCGAAATACGGGTCGGCAAAAATAAGAAGGGATCGCACATCTTTCGATTTTGCGACATTGTGAAAAGGCTCTTTCACTAGACTAAGACAAATTTTCTTCACTGTCTTGGCACTTGATGTCTAGAAGTTTCAAGATTCATGTACTACAACATGCTCGAATTGCTTTCATGGCATAGAATTTCTTTTCATCAAACACAGACTGTAGATCATAATGCGCCCCACATGGGCTACAATTCACAACCTGTTCTTTGTTTCTGATTAGATTTTTTTTAAAGCAATGTTTCACAAGCAAATGGCTGGAGATGGACAAGCCTTGCTTGATACCTCAAAATTTCTTCTCTGTACATTCGATGTTCACTGGTGGTGATGGAGAGAATATATATATTTTTCCACAGCTGTGGTCCGTGACACATCTGAAATGTAAAAAAAAAAGTAAAAGAAATCAATAAAAAAAATGGAGAGTGGGTAGAGTCAACAGCAACATAGTGCCACTTAGGATGGTAAACAAACACCACCAGTGGACCAAAAAAATCAATAATGAAAATGAAAGGCATGGAGTGGGTTTACATACGTGTGTCACTTTAACAAATACAAAGTAGGAAAGGGAAGAAAGGAAAGAACATAAAACAGCCATGAATCTTCAACACAGCATAATTTATGAACTCATCTCTTTTTCTTTACACTGAGAGAGAGCCGTAAATCATTAAATTATGCACAGCAACTAAACAACAATAACTTTTCGACCACTTGCAAAAATTTTGGAGACGTCAACTTGGAGAATCATCAGAAATAATAATGCCAAACCATTAGACCCACTTGCCACAGAATTTTATGTAGTAACTGATAAGGGCCATTCTTTTTGTTGAGGGCTTTCTGACTTGAAGCAAAAGCAGCATTTCAACAAACATAAAAACCATGTCAGATCTTGACAAAGACGCAGTTGTTTCAATGAACTATTCTATTCTTTGCATAAAGGCCAAAACTTCTTGACAACTTAAGTGAAATTCAATCTAGAAACTCTAAAGGGCACCCTACTATTTTTATAGAGATAGACTGGGCCTATTAGATACTATTACTAATTTAGTACCAGATCACAAGAGGTAATAATAATAATAATAATAATAATAATAATAAAAATAATAATAATAATTACATTTATACACAGTGAATATCCAGGATCTACTGCATGTTCTACACATTTTACAACTATATAATTATTACCCCAGAAGATCCTACAACACTCAGAAACTTTCTTGGTCTCCCAGGAAGCATAGAATCTACATCAGATCAGTGAAATGGTTCTGCCAAATTCGGCAATCTTCCAGATGTGCATGTTTTTCTATTCACATTTGCTGGATTGGGGCATAAGGTAAGGGTTAAGGTTATTACCCTTACCCTAACCCTTATTTCTATCCAAATCCAGCAAATATATGAATAAAATGTGCAGATCTGAAAGATTGCCATGAACTACCCCTACCTCTTTCTATAATATGATAAGAAAAGTCGAACTTATGTCAGATGGAATCACATCGAAGTCCAAAAAATATTCCGTCTCCGATAAGGTTTGCTTGTCCGGTTGGCGAGCAGTGGTCAAAATTTCACACCTCTAAAGTGTTATCCTCTCTGATAATGATGGCATGAGTCATTTCTATGTATCCGTTGTCAGAACTGCCGTAAGCTGAAAAAAACGTCTTTTAAAAAAAATTTTTGGTACCATATTTTTTTATATTTGCTAATCGAAAGCCTGACCTTACTTGTGTGAAAAAAATCAAAGTGGAACTGAGACTAGTTTTTTAATAAATTAGAATTTAAATGCGGAAGAACGCTTTTTTAAAATGGTTACGCTGACAAAAAACCTCTTTATCTCAAAACTGCTGCAAATTTGTTTAAAGGGTTTTGTCAGCTTATGGCAAGCAAGTGCTTGCATTTTATTTTGAAACCATTGTTTGACCTATTTAAACCGAAACTTTTGAACATCTTCTTTGCTTTCACCCGCCCCAGCAAAGTAATAAAGACAGTCAGCCAGTGCCACCCCTCCCACGAATGTAACAAAGATTCTCTCACCACTAAGGGCTCACATGGATGCAGTAACATCTACCCCCAAATTGCACCCCTACTCTCCTTCCTTGCCTGGTGGCATGGCGTAAAGGTTAGAGCCAAAGCCTACTGTCTTTGTTTTGGTAAGTGTTTTACGGGGCTCACAACTGCATTAGGCAAGGTCATGTGAGTGCCCAGGACACATTAAACATTTTCACTCAGGTAGGAATTAATTTTTAATTTTGCCCCGGTGGCAGCCGAAACCTACTCTCATTAATTTAGGACCACCAAGGGATTTTTAACGTGTGCACAACTTGCACATGTGACCTCTGAGATTTTTCACCCTATCCGAGAAGGCTAGGTGTTAGACCTTACCTACCCCAAGATCAGGGGTGTGGCTGAGAGACAGCAGTAAGAAGAAGCCAAGAAGTAGCAGTAGTAAGGCTGCAGAAAGAGTCAGGAGCCTAGAGAAGGGGACAGAAAGTGGAGATGAAAGCAGACGACAGAACAAGGTTAGAGAGCAGGAAAGGAAGTGAAAGGAGAAAATTTTAGACTAGAAAATTTTCGGTCACCGTCAGGATGCGAACTCAGGACCTATTGAACCAGAGGCCAACACCATAACCTCTAGACCACGAGAGCCCCCATCTTTACAGTACACATTCATAAGAGCCAAAGGAACCAAACTTCATGGTTTTGTTTCAAATCAGGTCTGAGTGGGCAATGCATTTTCCATCTTAGAAAGGTAAAAACCCTCCGCAGGGAAGGAATTTCTCTTTACATTTCCTTGTTAGATAGGCTTCCGTTTTACAGAGGTAAGGATACAGAGTGCCATACTGAAGTGAAAGCAGAAATTGAAAGAGAAAGGTGCCTCACTAGTTTCTCCAGGTGGTTCGGGGGGGGGGGGGGGGGTGGGGTGGAATAGGGGGTAGATTCCGTTGTCTTACAGAGGTTTTCATTAAGGCAGGTTCGACTGTATTCTAAAAAATGTGTTTATGCTTTAAATAAATCTATTGTTATGTATATTATATCTTAAATAAGCCTATTATTAAGTGGGTTTTAATCTATAAATAAACTATATTATTAACCCAGCAGACCTGGTAGCATTCAGAAATAATCTCCACTTCCCGGGAAGCATACAGTGCAAGCTGCCATTTTTTATGGTAGCAATTTGGGAAGGCAGCACATCATTAAAATAAACAGGTTGATCAGAAAGTCATCAAGAACAATTGGTAGAGACCTAAGTAGCTTTGAATATCTGTACAAGTAAAACATTCTAAAAAAGGCGGAAATAATGCTTAGTGACCATAGCCACCCACTGACATCAAAATTTCAACTATCAACCTGCGGTAAACGATACATTTCCAAAAAAACAAGAACAGCTAGATATAGAAATTCATTCGTACCAACTGCAGTGAGTTTAGTTTAGTAAAGAGTTTTACGGCACTTGCAACACAATAAGGTCATATAAGTGCCGAAGATTAGAGGTGTTACAACTACAGTGAGGTTACTGAACACACAATGCTACAAATGAGAGAGAGAGAGAGAGAAAGAGAGAGAGAGAGAGACAGAGAGAGAGAGAGAGAGAGAGAGAGACAGAGAGAGAGACAGAGAGAGAGACAGAGACAGAGAGAGAGAGAAGGAGAGAGAGAGAGAGAGAGAGAGAGAGAGAGAGAGAGAGAGAGAGAGAGAGAATGTTTTACGGAGCGGATTGTCCCAGCACGTGAGACATGTATTTTTACTAATATCCCGTCTTGTTGTGCATATGCGTGAGTGTACCTAATCTTTCTTGTAACATCTACTGCCATTGGTAACGACCAAGACAACTTTCTCCTTGCGAGATGAATAAAGATTGTCAATGACATTTGTTGTGTTGGAGTGGTCGCTCAACGTGTCGAGGTCGGATGGGCAGCCTGCACTCGTGTAACTGTGTGTGCGTGGGGGGGGGGGGGTTCTGTCTGGGCGCAGAACGTCGTAGATACAAATGCGTCACAGCCCCCCCCCCCCCCCCCCCGCAACTGATAATTATTACAATTATAAGCTGGTCTTGACGTAGATCTACGTAAGGAATTGTGCACTGGTCTATGGAATCAAACGTTACCATATGCTAGGCTTTACACAGCAACACAACTTTTTGGCACACAATCGAGATGACACAGGCATGCATTTGAACGAATCGGTCTTCTTTTTTTTTTGCACAGCTCATAATATGCAGGCATTTTAGGCACCACTTGTTACATCCCTTTATACATTACTTGCTCAGTGCCTGTATTTATCTACACAAAATCTAATGTTTGCTATTAGTATTACTAACACTCGGATTCAACAAGATGTTGGTTCAGGCCCGGCGACATCGTTGAATCCGAGTTCCACTGTATTTAAATTAACCTAGACTTCGAGATGTAGATTCTACTAGTAGATGACAGAAGAAAAAAAAAAGAATGTGGAGGGCTCACTTTTTACAGTTATGTATGGGCATCATAGAAGAAGAAGACACGCAAGTACAGTAGAACGTGCCTTAAACGAAACCTGTATAAAACAGAAACCTGTCTTAATGGAATCTTCCCACTCCCCCCTTAATATCCTCTTTAATTATCTATTCTATAAAACGGAAACCTCTCCAACGCAGAAATGGAAAGAAAAATCCGCTCCCTTCCGGGGGTTTTACCTCTCTAAGATGGAAAATGCATTGCCTGCTCAGCCCTGATTTGAAACAAACTCGCAAGTTTGGTTCCGCCGGCTCTAAACTTAACGTCATGGCCATGCCTCCGGGCAAGGAAGGGGAGTAGGCGGTGCAATTTGGGGGTAGATGTTACCCCATCATGTGAACCCTGAGCGATGCAGATGGTCAGTGTAGTGTGGGTGTCAAATTTCACGACTGCCCGTGAGAGTGCTTGAGTAGTGAGCCACTACGAAAACTTTCCTGGGTAGCCAGAAGCCAGAGGTGTGAAATTAGATTGACTAATGCCTGCCGCCCTGATCGTACGGCCAGCCAAGAAGAGAGTTCCTCGAATCGTTGTTACATGATGGCAGTGAAGGGTGGCATTGGTTGACTTTACACCAATGGGTGGGGGGCTTAGGGTAGAAGCAAAGGAGATGTTCAAACGTTTCTGTTTTTAATAAGTCAAACAGCGGTCCTAGGAAATGCAAGCACTGGTGGTAATTGGGGGCGCATTAGGTTTCGCCCCATATGATGCAACAGGAGACTACCTGTCAAAGTCTGAAAATCGTTTCGCCTCAAATCGTATTCGAATACAAATTAATAACACAGAAGATAGAAGATCGATTACTTTGTGAACGCCCCAGAAACCAAATTAATTTGTAAATGCGCCCTCCGTGTCAATGAGAACTCGGGAAGGTTGAACTATAACGACTCAACCTCTCCCCTTCTCCCTTTATTGTACCGGACTCTGTCTTGCTCATTCCCACTCTTTCACATGAAGAATGGCTGCCCAGTTTGAACAAACATTTTAGTAAGTGTCTAGTGTGTTGCTGTGTTGAAACGACTATAAATTTTCCTAGTTTTGTAGAATTACTCTCGGTCAACAAGGAGCAAGAACTATCTATGTACATTTTAAAAAGGGGGTACCAAGCTGTTGCAGTTTCAGGATTCAAGTTTCGTTTGGACAAGAATCAGCAAAACACTGTAGACATTGTAACGCTTTTTAAAAACAATCTTTGGGTTTTTACAACGATTGTGTACCTGATATCAGATTTTTATCTTCACTGTCACGCCATATATAAAACCATCCTACTCACTCAAAGTTCTACTTCCACGTCCAAGTTAATGGCAGGGGCATACTCGCAACGTACTAAATTAAATCTAGTTGTAAACGAATTCAAACTGCCGCGAAACTATGAAATAATGATTACTTTCCACAGGTACACGCTGTGACGTAATTGCGGCGAAATGTCGACATCCCGTAATTGGATAAAAAGTAAGACTGGTGCATCTCATTATTCATTATCAGACAGGATAGCGCTTGAGAGATGTGAAGTTTTGACCACTGCTTGCCGATCGGACAAGCGATCCTTGATCCCATCGGCTGGGCCTTTGAACCCCCCCCCCCTCCCCGCCCCTTTCCATCTCCCCTATTCCCCTGTCTAAGACGGAATTTTCTTCTCGCTCCCTTGCAATTCCGTCCTACACAGGTTCGACTGTATTGTAAGTGTAAGGTCTAGATCTACATCTAGTCACAAATTTAGATCTCAAGATCTAGAATCTAGATCTAGATCTAGATCTATCTAGTATGAAAACTAAGATCAAGCTTCCAGATCAAGCACACTACAATACAAACCCCATTGTTATGTTACAGAAAGAAACATTGGCGTACAGTGGGAGTGGGAGCAACACCTATTTTTAGAGACTAGACTAGATCTAGGCCCGGAAATCTAGATCTAAAGTCTAGATCTAGATCTAGTTTAGATATCAAGATCTACAAAACCTAGATTCTAGTCACTCCTAAAGTCAAATTTGAAAGACGTGGCCATGCCATGCCATAGCACACTGGTCGAGATCGGTCTCCAGGCTAATCACTATTATTGGCACTGTGTCATAAGAGAATTAAACGTCCAGGTCAAATCTAGCCGAGATAACAGACAAACACACAAATATACAGACCAGAATGGGAATGAGACCTACACAACTGAATAAAATTGTTTGGTGACTGTGAAGAAACTGATAATCTAGATCTAGAATCTAGGTTAGCAGCCCACACAATGTGAGCGTTCACCCGTCAACGACAACGACTCATTGACCTCATTTGCCAGAGGGGAAGTAGTTTGTTTACCTTCCAAGCAAAGACCTTTGACCTCAATTTCTTTTGACCCCGTGACCTCGAAAAGTTTGCAGTTGCTGTTGATTGTAGCCTACTTTATTTAAGTTATTGTGCGTTAGCTAGATCTAAATCTAGATCTAGTCAAAACTGCCGAATTAAAACCTCGAAAGTAAACGTAAAGATTGTACCTAATGTTGATATAGATTCTGAGTTCTAAGAAGAGCATTTCAAACTCAGAAAGACCACACCATATTATTATCCATCAATAAAAGAAGATCGAGAAGCTTTTGATCAACACCAAGTAAGTGGTAGCCACCCCCCAAAAAAAACAACAACAAACAAACAAAATCTCTCCCGTGGCTACATTACTACGTTTAATATTTATATTAGCAGAAAGCTAGGCCTAATAAAGTTAACCGTTTAAGAATAGGTTCGAACTCGAGTGGGATCCAAATTGTGATCTCCCTTTTACAAATTTTTAATGTTTCCTGACGTGATCCCCCCCCCCCCCCCCCCCCCCTTCTGAGCCAGGCGCCTTGACAGAGTGGACTACTAAAGAAATGTTTTTTGAAGGACCAATTTAAATTACACGTGTACCGTGGGGGTGAGTTTGAGTAAAGAGAAGCACCTCGACATAATCGGTCATAGTGCGGGGAATTTTTCAGTGGCAAGACAGAAACAACAGCAGGGAATTTTAAGAAAAGATTTAAGTAGTACATGTACCTGCGGGTTGGAATTTTTAAAAGTGGAGAGTAGGGGCACAAAAGATTGACCAACAATGCACAAGAGATGACATACTGAGAACTTGAGGGCTAGAACAATTGACCTGGCTGGAAGAATGGAACTTGGAAGATTTGTGAAGACAAACTGGAAAGAAAAATGGGAACACAGGCAGAATTGACATATGAACAATACAGGACGACTAGGACACCGTAAAAGCAGAGGACATAATTTATCTGTCCCCGTGGTTTTATGCACCCCGCATAATTTAGCAAAATTTGATCATTTTTTGCAAAATTTCGGATTATTTTCCTTTATCATTCTTTGTTAATATTAACTAACAACATCGCATAATTTCACATTTTTGGACTCAGTTTGCATAATTTCAGAATTTTTTTTCTTGCATAAAACAACGGGGACAGATGTAGACAGTCTCCAACATTTCGTTTTCTTTTTAGAAAGATTTAAGCTGAATGCACGGGGGCGACAATTTAAGGAGATGTGGGCTTCTTCAAAGCTGGATCAACTTCTTTGTTTCACGTTTTGTAAGTGTTTTACGGCACTTGCAACACAATTAGATCATATAAATGCCGACGATTAGAAGCAGGTTTCAAGAGAGTAACAAACACAAAAAAGGAGGAGAGATAAGGATGAGAGATGTTTAATAGGAAAGAAGGAGCAACCCCCCCCTAGAGCACCCGCCAACCACCCACACTCAATTACTTCTGGCAGACTTGTTAGGCTACTACAAAAGGAGCTAAATGATCGTAAAATTTACACGCCTCCATCAGTATAATTTTTCTATCATTTAAAACTAAGAGGTAGGCTGCTTGAGCCTTGTCTATCAGGCCAGCTCAAGTAGTCTGCCATAATGACAGAGACAATGAAGGAAATATCATCTTCCCTACAGAGGAATAAAACTCTTCAGCATGCAGGAAGGCGAAATAAGCCTGACTACTACTACTATACCACAGACACTGGTGAAAAAGTGGAGACTGATCAGCGTTTGTTAAATTAAAGAGAAGCACATCAACGCAATAACGGCCATAGTATAAAGCAGGAAAGAAGCAAGATAAAATATAGTCAGATACAACAGAGGGAAAGAAAAGAAACAGGACCTACCAGTGGCGCTCTCCAACCACCAGTGGACTGATTTGCACTGACTTGAGTTAAAGTATGAGAGACAGACAGATACAGTGGGGTGACAATTTTAAAAAGGACCTACTAGTGACATTCGCTACCCATCCATTGATTTGAATATCTGCAAGTGGAGATATACTTTGACAGACAGACAGACAGACAGAGAGTTTGAGTTTGAGTTTGAGTTTTACGGCGCTCGCAACTGTATAACGTCATTGAGTGCCAGAAGATTAGAGGTGTTACAAGAGAGTAACAAACATAAAAAAGAAAAAGGGGAGATAAGGACGATAGATGTTTGATAGGAAAGAAGAAGCAAACCACACCAGAGCACCCGCCAACCACCCACACAGAGAGAGAGGGAGAGAAAGAGAGAGAGAGAACAACAGAGCAAGATAGAAAGAGAAAGATATTCAAAAAATACTTTCTAGAAAAAATAAAATAACAACAACAGAAAGTTCACATAGCAGTTACAAGATTTGTATTTACTGGATCATGTGACACGTCATTCACTTTTGTCATACAAAAATGCCAAGTTCCATAATATTAAAATTGATGATTTCCAACAGAGATGCCAAACCTGTGATTCAACATCATTCTTAGATAGGGCTGAGCCAAACAAAATACATGTCATGTACTTTTGAATTATAAGGAAAGTACAAAACTCGAACCAGAGTCTTGTAGGGATACTAACAGAGTCAATGGTGATGTCCCATCTTGAAGTTGAAAATTAAAACCTCGACATACTCACGCATCCCAGAAAATCATTCATATGCACTGAAATAAAATTTAAAAAAAAAACCCAACCCAAAATAAATCTTTTTTGAAGCTACTACGATACAAAACTAAAACAACAGAATAACAATAGCCAGGTAGCCATTTCCACCTGGGTAAAATGAGGAAAATTTTGGTAAAGTGCTTTTCCCAAGGACACAAAACCGTGTCCCTGGCGGGATTCAAACCGATGACCTTTTGGTAGCAGCCTAACCACTAGACCACCAATGACTGATATCTTTTCAAGACCCCCACCTTCAGCCGTGAGGTCAACCAAGCCTACTATTATGGTCACTCAGTGGCTCCTATTGTGGACAATGTCTACATGTGGTGCTGGTGGCCTATATTCCTTTAAGTAGTTAGGCTCTCGAACTCGCAAATGTATGTTGTAAGACCATTGGTTCTAATCTCGTCAGGGGCCTAAAGTTGTGTCCTTGGGAAATGCACGTTACACAAATTTTGCTCACATCACCAAGGTGGGAAAGAGTACCCGGCTATAGACAGCAAAAGATCTTGTCAGTTTGTTAGTGTTTTGGCACCTTGCACTGTACGCTTTGCAGGAAGTTGAGATTGTTTCAGAATGATATCAGATCTGCAGGGGTAATAATATAGATTGTAAAGCTCATAGTGCTTGCTGCTGAGTTGGACTTTAGGCTATTTAAATGCTACTTTTTTTTATTTATCACAACATAAAGACAAATTTAATTTCCACATATCGTCACTATTGCCCATGTCATTTTTGTTATCTTGAGAAAACATGTGTGCTAAATACAGATGTCCATCATAATTTACCCATCGCTTTTGTTTTAGTAAGAGTTTTACAGCACTTGCAACACAATTAAGTCACAATAATATAAGTACCGAAGAATAGGTGTTACAAGAGAGTAACAAACACAAAAAAAGGAGAAGAGATAAGGAAGGATGACAAATGTTTGATAGAAAAGAAAAAGGAGCAAACCAAACCAGATTTCAAGACTGAAAGAGTTAACTACTTTGCTTGTGGAAGAAGGCTCGTTGGCTCTACGAGAAAGAAAAAAAACGTACTATACTATCCCTTGCAAGAATGTTATTCCGAACTAGGTTTCTTAATGGAGGATACAAATACAAGTGTTCCATCTTGAATATAATCTGAATTACATTTACATCCAGTTAGATACCAATCATCACTATAATACAAACTAGAGAGATCAAGATCAATCCTGCATGATCTCTTTTCTCAACCTCCAATTGGATTATATTAGTTTAGTTTTACTCCTACCATCATAATCATCTCATAATATAAGTATTCCTATGGCCTTTAATTTTAAAGCATGAAATATCAGATTATAATTGGGTCACAATCAGAATACTGATTATGTATCTAGCTGAAGACTATCATTGTTATCATTATTATTCCTTTACATCATGCAAGTCATGATTATGAGTTTGCTTGTGAGTGCAAGTATACTATTATATTACTATACTATGTTTATGTGTACAGATATGTGTGGAGGAGAGGATGTGTGAAAGAGTGTGTATGTGTGTGCACGTGGTGAAACACCAAACCAGTGTGCCAGAATCTAGACAAATAAAGACTTATCTTATGCTGTCTTATGAGCAATCCAAATGAAATAACGATAGCTGCCTTTTTTTATTTGTGACTACACACTGTAGAAAATCAGAAATATCAACAACAGTGTTAAGACAAATTGTTGTGCAAACTACATAATTGCATTTTACCAGATTTGATATTGAACTTTGCTTCAAATGATCTCAAAGTGGAAACAGAAATATAATATACACTTTACTACAACATGACAAAAAACTGGCTTTTACAAAGTCATTCTTTATTAACATATATTTATTTTCTCACACAATTTTTACCAAGCAAAATCAACTTTTTCTTCTTTTCAATGTAGGTATTTTTACGAACCCATTGACACAATTTAGATCCCTTAGGAAGTGGGCTTCTGACCCTGCCTATAAGGGCCAACCTGGTGGGGGGAGAGATACAACATCCCAGCAGAAAGACCCGACATACTTGACAAAAATTGACCCCACTCAGGAATCAAAACCAGATCTCCTGCATGCAACAGTGAAGCGCCTAACTGCTACATCACAGACGCCAGTAAGGTACTCAAAAACCAAATCATTGAAGAATATCATAAATAAATTAGGAGGAATGAATTACTTAATAAAAGTAAAAACAGCAACAACAACAACAACAAATGTATCAAACACTTTATGTGCAATTAAATATATATATATAGAGAGAGGCTATTAATTAAAACAACAATACTTTTCCCTGTGGCAACAGCCTCAAATTCAAGACACTGACACCCCCTGGAAAGACAAACGGCGAGAAAGAAGGTGGGTAGTGCCAAATTAATGGGCGTGTACTTCCAGTCAAAGATCAAAGATGGGGGGTGGGGCGCTGTTGTGAAGCTCCCATATCTTCAGTATCCACTACTTTTTTGCTCGTTTTTAAATTCTGTCCATCCTTCTCAAAGCACAAATACACCCACTACTGTGCTGAAATATATTTCTCTATAAATGTAAGTAACACAAAGTCGGAGAACAGACGCAAATAAATTTAGACAGAAGATTTAACTAAAGTAGGTCAACTACATTTCTCAAGTGTATGAATATTTATGCAAAAGACCTTTCTCTGCAGAAATCTATGGGGTTTTCAGTAGTAAGAGAATTGTGTAATTTTCAGACCAGGCTAGATATCACGTACAATAATTACTTTTATCACTCTGAGACAAGCATTAAGTTAACTCGAAATACATGTACTAAGCAAAAAAAATCAGATAAAATGGAGGAAAGGCAAGCATACAAATACAATAAATGTCACTTAAACTTTTTTTAAATCGCCTTAAAAATAATTGATCCTCTTCATTTTATTAGAAAGTACAATTATGGAATTACTTCAAATGATAAAAACCGTCAACACCTTGAATATTGTCCACTGCACGGCAAAGTAGTTTACATAATATGAAAGTTAGAATCAAGCCTAAAAAACCTATTAAAGAAAAATTATTCTGAAGTCCAACGGGTCCTTAAAGAACACTTATGCTCTGGCAAGAAGCTTGCACCTTTTGCTAGCCTTAGAACAGATGGTTGAAAGTACTGTAACACCTGCACAAGGTGCCCACCTTTGGTTCTGGTTCCATGACTGAAGGTGATCTCAGATGATCCTCTTTTTAAGGAGGAAAGTAATTAGTGGGTGATTGGCAGATACTCTAGTGTGATTTGCTCCTTCTTTTCTGCCAAACCTACAGTCCTTATCTCTCCTCCTCTTTTTTAATGCTTGTTACTCTCTTGTAACACTTGTAATCTTCAGCACTTATATGACCTTATTGTGTTGCAAGTGCCATAAAACTCTTACTAAAGTAATTGTACTTAGCATGCAACACAAAAGTCTGTCTGCATCACTATATCAGGATGCAAGTAAACACCCATTCAGCTGTATGCACAAGATGTGACTGGACCTCTAGTTTCATTTTTAAACAATATTTACAACAGGGGTATGAAAATATGCAGGAAGAAAATGAATGGTGTTTCCCCAAAAAAGAAGCCCAAGGTAGGTATTAGTAGTTTTACTACAAATGACACATACCCTGAGACCATACCAGAAAACGAGGACTATCACACATCAAAGTAAGCTCTACAATATTATTAAAGCATTAAAAAGATACCCCAAAAGTCCATGCATCATAAGTATTGCATATACTCGGGGGGGGGGGGGGATGAAATTAAAGACCAAACAAAAAATACCGTGTTTAGAGGAGAAAAAAAAAAAGAAAAAAAGAAACTAATCTTTCCTTTTATAGAAGAAACATTTTTCATGGAAATACATTTTAGCAACCACCTTCCATACCTATGTCTGTACACATTCATACATTCTCTCTATTACATTCAAGCTTCCATTTCAACCAGCAAAAAACACTCTCCCACTTATGTCCATTTGTGCAGCAGACACGGTCACACTTCATTCCACTACTAGATTAATCAGAGTCAGAGTCAGTGAAGACAAAGTCGCCGTTCTCAAGGTTGAATCGCACTCCAAACCTCTCCTCTTCGTCATCCGAGTGAAGAACATCCAACAATATCAGAGACAGCTCATCGTCCAACGAGATCAGAGAGTCATCATCACGAGACGCAAAAAAGTCCCACAAACTGTATTCTTCCACATGGTCTTCCCCATCCGCATCCACTCGTCTCCGTCTTTTCGGCCTGGCCTGTGGCGGAGCTATGGACCCATCCGGCAAAGCGTGTAAGTAGAAACATTTGTCGTAGAAAGGGCACTCTCCTTTACCTTGCTTGAAATACTGGCACGGCTTTTTGCTGTAAAGAGGAAAAACTTTCAGAATCCAATTAAAATAAATGTGTTAATTTCTCTTTCTTCATTAAAAGTTTGAAAGTGTATGTTACATTTGAGTATGAGTAATGAGAAGTACACCGACACAATAAGTCATCAACTACCAGGAAAATGCAAGGAAAAATACTCAGTAACGAGAAGTACACCGACACAATAAGTCATCAACTACCAGGAAAATGCAAGGAAAAACACTCACAAACAGCACATAGAAGATTTCAAAAGATAAAGCAACCCAGTGGCTTTCTCCTGCCACCCACACAACAAACTTTACCAAACTTATCAAAGTCATATAACCAGGAGAAAGGTAATCAATGCACGAATAATGAAGTGAAAATGAGGGTAAAAACCACCCTTGCCTTTGAGCACATAATTGTACAATATCAATTATCAACCCTTAAGTCAGAACAGAATTCCAAGCACAACAATACTGAAACTAGTCATGCAATTTTTTTTCTTCTAAAAATATTGATAACACGTTTCATATCATGGTTGGGGAGTCACTTATTTTGTTTCAATAAGAGTTTTACGACACTTGCTATACAAATAGGTTAAATAAATACGAAAGATTAAAGGTGTTAGAGAATTTTTTTTAAAAACCCAACAACAACAACAACAAAAATATTTTTAAAAGGGAGGAGAGATAGATGTTTGATAGGACAGAAGAAACAAACCACTCCGAGCACCTGTCAGCCACTAAAGGGTGTACGCTTTACCAAACACACCCTGTCTGCAAGATCAGAATATGACAAGAAAAAAAACCAGACAGAGAGACAGGCCTTTGACATGAACAGAGAAACACAGGGAAAGCCACATCACAAAACAGCCTGTCTGTTATCAGCGGCAAATAAGATCATCATGGTACAGCAGGACGCTGTTTTCTTGAGGCAGCACCATATTCATCACAGTTTTTCTCTGAGGGAAGGAGTAGTGGCAATCAAATGAGCTCAGTAGAACCACACCCTAACAGTCACACAACTTTGAGATGTTTCTCTTTGCCTGGGTTGAACGATCTGCCAGATATATAAAATCTACAGTCAAACCTGCTTTAACGACTACCTGTACAAACCCATATTGCTGTTTTACATTATAACGTCACCGTGTAAGAGTAAGACAGCCTTTTTCTTGACAATGGTGACTGTCTTAGACATTTCGATACATCAGAATTACAAAGTTCTATCTGACATTTTTGGTCATTTTGAATAACTGAGACCACGAGGTCAGAAATCAGCTGTTCTTTCTATCTGCTCTATCAAAATCGTAAGATTATTCGGATTCGTTATCAAGATATTCAAAGAATCGTATTAGAATAAGCTTGACATATTTTGAAGCTCAACATTATTTTACGTCAAATTTCTCAAAACTAGGTACTGTGCAGGCAGAACTTTGTAATTCTGAGATAGCAAATTTCAAGTGTATTTTAAAAGCAGGTCTCACACTGAGGGTAGTTCCGATTCTATTTTTTTTCCCTCACTGGCCCGGGCCTTCAATCAAGAGATCACCATGTTAGAGACATGGACAGAAGACAGAGCAAGTAGGCCTACAGAGATAGGGAGTCACTATCAAACTAGAGAGCATGTGTGGAAAAATAGCACCCCATTTTGGTGGGACTATGGACTATTCTTAACACCTGACCCTTTCAAGGCAGCAACTATCACCTCCATACAAAAGTCAGTAACTCTAAAACACACGCTCCCCTGACACCAAAACCCCTTCATTCCGGGGAATAGAGAAATCCAAACTCTCACCTTATTTCGGCTAGGTAGTCTGCAATGAGCTCCTTCTTCTTTTCTTCAGAGTCTACCCAGAACTCACTTGGAGTGACAAAGTTTGAATGAGTACGACAAATGGGACAGGATCTGGGGGAGAAAAGGTTGAGGAAATGAAGATTTGATGTCTTGGCCATCCCAAATGTGATTTATGCATGCGAAGACAAAGAAAAAGCTAAATTTTGAGCAATTCATTTAGTAAACATATCGATTGCTCAGAGTAAGACTCCATCATACGTTGAAATTTCACAATAACTGAAAGGAAAATATTCGTTGTACTGTTGAGAGAAATAAACTTTTCATTCCTAATACACACACAGCTTTGGCAGCAATCACATCGCCCAGATTCCAGTTGCCAAACTCATGTAACAAAATGCAACTCATATGGCTTCTTGTATGCAAGCTTTTCAAAACCTAGGAAAATATTAGAAAACCTTTTTTTCTTTTCGTGTGGCCTAAAACGAGGAAGACCATACATCAAAGACGTGTCTTTTATGTGACGTCAGTGGCCTAATGGTTAGGGTCTAAGCCTTGCAACCGTAAGATCGTGGATTCGAATCCCACCAGGGGATTGTGTCCTTGGGAAGGGCACTTTACACAAACTTTCCACACTTCACCCAAGTGGAAAAGGGTACCCTATCGGAAACAGTGAAAGATCTTGTCAGTTTGTTTAAGTGTTTGAGAATGTGAAATCCACTGCTTGTACTGTATGGCGTATGCTACACGGGAAGCCGAGAATGATTCTGTGTGTTCTAGGGTCTACTGGGGCAATGATACTTGTAAGCACATAGAGAGTATGCTGCAGAGCGTGGGTATGCGCTACTTAAATAAATGCAATTATTATTATCCTCTCACCTGTGGGTTTCTTTCTCTGCATACCTCTCCTTCCTCCACTCCTTGATACATGTCAAGCAGAAACAGTGGGCACAGTTCTCCAATAGACCAAAACGACGATCCACTGGGGCCCCGTTCTCTCCTACTTTCTCCGTGGTGACCTCTAAACAGATACCACATTCTTTCTCACTGCTGTCTTTCATGAGAAACGCAAGCTCCATCTCTTTCCTGTGCTCTTCTAGACATTCCTGAGAGGAAAGACGTTTAGTAAAGTGCTAAAATATAATAGTCTTGCACCCACCAGAATAAAACCTCAAAAGACTTCAGTTACTTCCTTGACAAGCCAATTCATTCCAATTTATCTCCCCCCATTACCCTGGAGCATACAGTACTGCTTGTTAGGAGCTTCATTCATTAATTTTAATAGATTCTACATTCACAGATATCCAAATGTTTAGTTTAAGCAGAGTGAATACGATGATAGGATAAAGCATTTTTCCAATGCATGTAACCTTTTACCTGGAAGAGCCAGGAATAGCGCTCATTAGCAGATCATACAGAAAAGTAATGAGGCTTGCCTCAAGCAGGAATTAAAATTAATACAGGAAAAGAGCTTCTTCACCAAAACACAACATCAACAACAAACTTCATCATTTTCAAGAACACATACAAATTGAAAAAATACACGAAAAGTTTTAACAGGAAATGAATTATGGGAACATGATAGACACTACCACATTTTTGACTTTGTGCAGACTATGAAGCGACTCAATGAGGGATAAGCAACAGAAATAGAGCTTGTGAAGGAACACTGTGTTAACATCACAAAACAACAAATTACCAGACAGGTAATTAACTCATGAAACAAAATCGACAAAAATATAATGAACTCATACTAAAATGTAAAACCCACTTTCAAACTTTTAATGAACAGCTATTAAACAATATTCAAACGCCACTAAATAATGCACAGGTTTGATACCTACCTTTTGATGTGACTCTCGGAGATCTTTATTAGTCGGATGCAATCGAGGCAAGCCACACATATCACAGACTTCGCCATGCAGATATGCACAGTTCTCAAACGAGCAATGCCCATGGGCAAAGTATGGGCAGAGTAAGTCCTCTTCTGTGACTTCCTTCGGAGGTTTCCCAGGGTCAAATCCTCCCACTGCTTGATCCACATCTGAATGAGCTGCCTGTGCATAACTTCCTGGAACTGACAAAAGACAAACAGGAACATGACATTGAAAATGGTCATAAAGGTTATGCATTTCCAATGTGTGGAATCAAGCTCCTGTATATTTTTTGGCATATAATGAAGTTATTGGTTTTATCTTAAAGCTTGTTCATTTACCTTGTTTTTAATGAATACAATATCCATCTACCTTGAATATAACTTAATATATCTGCAATTCACGAAGGTGGGTTGGACTAGTGTCAGAGGCAAGTAAAATTAGTGAGAAAATGGCCGGAAAAGTCTGGTAACTTACGAAGCTTGAGTGTCCTTGAAAACTGCAAAATCGCATTATTTTTTAATTTAGCATTTCCAACAGCCGTAAGTTAACAGGTATCTAACCATAAAGTGACTGCAGATAAGATCTTCAGAAACTTGAAAAATAATTCAAAATTATACCCGCTATGGACCAAAAGTTGTCAAATATTAAAATGTGGACCAATCAACTATTTTGCAGCATGTTTCTTTTATAAAATGTGATGTTTCAACTCTATGAAAGGCAAATAACTTTGTTATTTCAAAGCAGAGCATCTAATTCCGTCATTGTTTTCATGAATTCAGAATTATAATCCTGTTAAAAACCAGACTGGGAGGAACAAAAATATTCTAGAAGGGTCAAGAAAAATTTGAACAGTATTATCCAAACTCAAGATGTTGCAAAGTCCTACAGTGATGGTGCTAAAGCAGGTGGCAATCAGAAACTTTGACATATGCCCTGGGAATAGAGAAATGGCAAAACAAGTATTCAACCTGGACTTCAATACTGGAGACAAAAATCTCGGCATACGTTCGAATGATTAAGGAACATCAATTTATTCACACAAACTCACCTGAACCATGGAATTTTTGACCAGGGACAAAATCTTTTGCCTCCACCCATTTCTTTTCAAACAACTCTTTTTCTTGCTCGTGCTTTGCATGTGCCAAACTTTGCTCCAGTCCACCTTTCTTCAGCTTGACCATGTTTGACTGTAGTTGTGGCACATTCCTTTCATTTTCTGCCTTCTTACTAGTCGTTGACAGCTCTGAAGCTGAAGGAACAGCTGTTTTCACATGGTCGTACCTAGAAAAAGCAAAGAAAGTAAAGTAAGTCATTGAACAGCTCTGAAACAAACCTTTTTTTCCTCACAAGTCGTCAAGTTAACCAATAGACATTAATGAAGTGTCTTTCACATTTCCTAAAATCTGTGTTCTCCATGACCTTTATCAGATGTAATTTCATTTTCTTTTTTCAAACCGTTTGCAAATATTTCTCAAAGTACAAAGGGGACAGGTTTATCTCGTGTAAGTATGTGAACTACTTTTTATAGCAATCTTCATCTCCTCCTTTCTATGAATTTTCTTCTCACAGTACCCTTTCCAAGATACATAGCTATGAGAAATCACATCAGAAGTGCAAAATATTCAGCGAGTCCTATCTGCTCACCCCCTGCCTCTGCTTCTGCAATGCCTGCTAAGGTAAGATAATACTTTATTGTCCCAGAGGGAAATTTTTCTTGGCTGTACAGGACTGCAAAACACATACAAGAATACAAAGAAATTAAATAATATATTACTCTCATTAAAATTCAATATGAAAAAAAGTAAAGCTAACAATTAATAATGTATATATCACATCAGATGCATCATTCAACGACATGCGCAGAAAGACAAGTAGGTTCTTGATTCCACCTACCACTATAAGATCAGAGGTCTGAAAAACCCAAAACTACCGACTGACTCCAACGCCTTCACCTTCACAAACCCGAAATTCAAACCAAGTGATCTGGTATGAAAGAGATGCAACTTGCCTCTAGATTAGCAACCCCCCCCCCC
>NW_004797712.1:609874-618012 GCF_000002075.1 Aplysia californica | reverse complement strand
AGAGTTTAAATATAGTAGGCCAATGACTTTTAGTTGATATTAAAGCACCGATCATTCCTTTCATCGAAAGGGGGCCCAGCTAGTATATTATAATTATGACTAAAACATACTGAAAAAAACAACCTGTTTCAATATAATGGCTTTCTGCACAAGATTGTCCCCCTCTCCCTATACTACTCACACAAGTTGCACGAAAGCAGAAACCAGGATATAAACACAAGCATTTCACAGGCGCATATATCTTTATTTTGGTCATTCAATCAATTCAGTACGAACTAAAAAAATGCTTACTGTCATTTCATTTTAAAAAAGAAAGACAAGAAAACTAAAGAAAAATCTGAAAACAAAACAAAAAAAACCCCTGTAAATCAAAACCAATCATGCTCAAATGCACTGTCATGTAAGCAACTCTTGGTTCAATCAAATTAAACACAATTACATCGCTCACAACATTACTTCTGTCGAGGCCAGCCACCAGGCTTTGGTGACCCATTATAACAACCGAGAAGCAAATCACATATATACATGTCAGATTATCAGTCTACATCAGTTAAACTCTCGTTCATTTACACACTCGCATCCACCTGTGCACTCACGCCGCACACATATAGGACAGATGAACTGATGTACTAAAAGTGCATAGAGTCGACCTTCTCACCACTGGATTGTGTACATAATATCAGGCCGTGTGCTGACTAAAACATCAGCAATACATCGCAAGAGCTTGTGTAAAACATACATGGATCTCCAGTATGGCGAGCAAACTGCATAACTAACAGAACCCCAATTTTACAGAATACACACAAATGTGGCGCGACGTAGTGGAATCGGGTGCTCGTCAATTTTTGGGCATGTGAAGTAATTGGTATCATCATAAAGCTTGTTCATTTGTCTTGCTTTCGTTGAAAAAACTACACATATTTATCTTGAATAGAAGTCGAGATATTTGCGAATGAATGAGGAGGGGGTCACTTGGTTTCAGAGGTAACATTTTTGAGAAAATGGCTGCCAAAGATGAGTTATTTCCTTAGCCTGAGAGTCCGTGAAAACTTAAAATTACATTTTCTGTGCCTTTAATCAATGTTTTTCCGTAAAACCCACACAGAAATGTGTTCTTTAATTGGCATGAAAGGTGTTCAGCCAAAGAACAAAAATCCGATAAAAATTCACAAACCTGCGGAAAAATGCCAGTTTCTTCACTTTGATTATTGGACAAGCGCCTGATTTCACCATGCTACCTCACAAATATACATTTTCAGCGTTGCAAGCAATCTGCATAACAACAAACAGTGGCCCAATCTTTATGGAGACACAATTAATAATGAAATCCGAGTATCGCAAGTAATCAGGGTATCACACAGTACCCCAGTATTATAGGAGTTCTTTAGAAACCTCCCAACATGTATGGGGCCTTGGTCTTGATATCTTGGCACGGCACAATTTTAAGCCAGCTCGCAGAAGAGTCTGCAGCAAAGGCGGTCACTAGGATTTCAGGTTTAACATTTGGTATGGCATGGGTGTAACGACCTAATAAACAAGGTAAGATTATTTTTGAGGCAGGACCCCTGAATTCAATGTTCATACTTCCCAATACTCCAGTTGGACCTAGCCAAATGGGCGAGAGCCGTAAATACTCCCCAAACAATCCAAACGAAAAAAAAAAATTGTCTTATCTGGAATTTGACCCTGTGTTATCCCCCACTAAACCACAGCATGATAACGATTGAGCTACTTGAACATCCTTAACCCTATCCGTACGCCCTGGGGTCATTTTGTATCCCCGGGGTTGTATTCTTCACCTTTTAGAATACTTCTAGTGCGAAGATCTCTTTGAAACTTTCAATATTTCTCAAAAAGTCATTTTGACAGACTGCTATGCAAAGCGTACGGATCGTAAATTTACTCTTTGGAAAGTGGTGGCAAAGAGCTCATCACGTCGCATGGATACGATAGTAAAACACGACGTACGGATAGGGTTAACATAATCAGTCTTTGACGATTCTCGTAATTCCAACAAGTTGTGTCATAGCTTTAAAATTGTCAAACCATCTCCAATCTTCAAAGGGGCAATCCATTGTGGTCCAAATTCTGAAGAACACTAAAAAAAAAAAAAAAAAAAAAAGAACATCTGGTTTTCAAAGTTACTCAAACTATGTAACTTATCATCGGTACACCTTGCTTGCAATGCACACGCAAACGTAATTCATACAAGTATATATACAAACAGAGGAGATGGTACCAACATCCCAAGGGCTGTGTGCACAAAGGTACAAATCATAAATAAAGCAACCATTCCAGCACATCTGCACATCCTTCGACGACGACTTTCACGCACAGTAACCAACTGTCAGTTAAAAAAAGGAAAACATCACACGAGTTATACTATTCAACATTCTTCTCCACATCATCGAGTTTAAGTCTAGTATTCTCCTCCACCTGAAAAATTACTATAGTACAATCGAGAGAAAAGACGAGAGGTGGAGTGCTTCACTACTCCCTAAATTTCATTACATCATACCTTTAATTTTTATGACAAAATCAATATCTATCAGGCAATTTCTTCAGACTAGCTACATCATGACATCATTTCCTATATATATATGTCCTTCCCCCCATTTCATCAGATAAACGAGCTTCTCATATGAAACATAATGAAATATACATACTCTCAGCTGTGTTTCCTAAACATACTACCAAACTGTTGTTATGTTCTCAAAATCAAAAAGAAAGAATGAGCTAGTTTTAGTAAGGGTTCAAAGGTACCTGCAACACAAAAACGCCATACAAGTGCAGAAGATTAGAAGTGTCACTAGAAAAACATTCAAAGAAAAGGAGGAGAGGAAAGAATGACAGATAGATGTTCGATAGGAAAGAAGGAGCGAACCACACCAGAGCTTCTTAGACCATGTGAATTTACATTAAAACGAAGTGGTTGCTCAGAGATGTGGGGAGAAAGATGTAAGATGACTCATTTTGTGCCATTTACTAAAACAAAACTTTAAAATAGTTACTTTAATACCTCACAAATCGCTACAAGGGGTAAGGGCTGACCGTAAAGGTACACATCTGCCCAAGCCATTTCGCTCCCACATTCAAAGACAGTACAGCTTCAACGAGATGTATACATTGCTAATCCTTATCTTCTCAAAAAATTCCAAAAAGGAGCTTAAACACAACACAGTTGAGTCAATCATGTGATATGCACAGAATTAGCAACTGCAGAGAGCAAACTAACCATATGTGATTCATAGAGACCTAACTCAGGATTTGTTAAATATCAAGATATAATATGTTCAGACAAAAAAAAAAAGTAACCCCTCCCCACACACACACACAAAAAAGCAACACACACAGGCACATAATCATCAAACCCCCACCCCACCAGGGACCCCTGCCCACAAAAACGACCCACTCTATGCACACTTTGGTTGAAAATTGAGCTCCAATACAAGGCTCCATTACCTATTGCACTATAGGAACATGATATAAATATTTTAATAGTATTTTCCCCACAGAAATTTTTAAAAAGTTATTAACAGAGTCGTCCATTCCAAATGAGAATTAATTTTGAACCCCCTTGGGACATACAGCGTAGCAGCCCAATAGGCCATTTCCAGTATCACTCACATGTTCTGCCTCTACTGATTGCCAAATACTTATATGCAGCTGGATGAACTGAGATTAACACAGGGATGTATATTTCTCAAGGACAAGATGTCCTATCCTTTAACTTTAAAGCCAAGAATCAAACTCACAACTCAAGAAGTTCAAGTCCAATACTTAAGGCGGTGGACTATGATAGCTCTAGGTCAGTCACCTCCCAGGACCAGTGAGCTAGCTCAGGAAAAACTGTAAAGACCGGGACACAAAGTCCAGCGCCCCAGAGCTGAAAGGAAAGTGAAAGTTGTCCCTCCTGCCTCCCATCAAACACTTTCTCTGCCCTTCCTCTACCCTCCCATCCTTTTCCACCATATGAATTAAAACATAAAGAACAAAAATCTGCTGTAGAGCATAACAGTCTCAACCCTTATCAAAGACAAGGATCAGCACTACCTTTATCAAAAGAGAATTTCAGACTCCTAGGGTCTGAAAGCTGTTGGTCCAACATCACCACAAAGATTTTTAAAAGAAGTAACGCAAAAGGCTCCAAGCTGAAGATGTTAAGTGGAAGTGTTAGGTATCCCACATAGCAAAACCCACTCTGCCAAAAGAAAGCCATTGTACTGGTAACAGCAAGTTTCATAAAAGGGAATATACATAAAGGGTGAGAACATTCATTTCACCATCATCTGCATCATCTCCTTTTCCAAAATAAAAAAAAATTATAACCACTAACCCCTTGCAGTACACCATTATCATATGAACTCTCTTTGCATAAGAACACGAAACAAATATTTTCTTTTCTTCATACAGCAACAGCCGTTCTGAGTTATCACACAAACCTCCAGCCACAGCACACAGAAACTACTTCATCAAACCCCACAGCCGTTGAGGGGGGAAAAAATTCAGCTTTGGTTTGGACTTAAGGCAGTTTTGCATGACATTTAAAGACGTATTTTGGATGATTAAATATTACAACTCTGCGATTTGGATGAAAAGCATAGTATTTCAAATCAAGGCTAAATTGACTTTTATAAGATTCAATTTAATTAAGTGAAAATGCTCTCATATTTCTAACCTAGTTTGGAATAGATTATATCTCTATACTCGACATATGATATACCATATAAACGTTATAGAAACTAGAAAATTTGAACAGAAAGTATAGCTTAAAAAGTTGGTTTACCAGTTTTTTCAAAACATTATTTTGTTGGTCACTAGGATCTCATTTCAAACGGCAGTATTGACAATGTCTGTGTATAATGCAAATCAATTTGAAAGCAAAAAAAATATATATATCACTAAGGAAGGGGAGAGGGGGAGAAGAGATTGGACGCTCACAGCAGTCAGTCAATGACCTTGACTGTGACCGGAGTACACCACCAGAGATTCCTTACAGAGCCTTCCCCGTCCCGGGCCGAGGAGATAAAACATATACACCTAGCCGTGGAGCATGCGTTAACTGTGGTGGCCAGAGCCTTTCTTTTTGCTGTAGTAGTGCGGGGGACCCTGATCCAAGGTGGAGGACGCGGACGTGCCTGCTCCTCCGCTGTAGCCAGCCACCTCGGACATGCCCATGGCGCCACCGGCGGAAGACGACGCAGAGGAGGAGGAAGAGGGGGAAGAAGAGGTGGACGGGTGGTACACAGAGGGAGGGCCTGTGCTCGGAGCCGCTTTTTTCTTCAGATTATCCAGGTATTCCTGCTGCGACTGCGCCATCACCTGTGCCAGAATATCCTCTTCCGCCCAGTCTGATACACCTGGAAAAATAAAACAAATACAAAATTCAAACACAACCAAAAAATTTTCGCTGCCCACATATTTAGCTATTTTGCGAGTTAGACTGTACTGTCAAGATACAATTTGGAAACATCACATTAACCCTTTCACTGTGTTGCCCAAATCTTATTGGGGGATTTGAGAAGATTGTAAAAAACCCTGAAAAACTTAAAGATGACCCACACATCCACAGACTACCTGCAGACCCTTGAAAAACCTTAACCTCACTAATCCATGACCAACCTATAGGCCCACGAAGAGCTTTTCATAACCCATTCACTAACCCCCAGCAGACTCGTCAGAAACCTTACCATCATCACCCCCGTAACGACCTGCCCTTGACCAACATGTGAAAGTAAAATATAGACCTCCCCATTTGAAACTCATTGACCTAGTGTGCAACATCCAGGGTCACCCTGGGGGTTAGAGCAATATCTTACAGTAACTTGAAAAAGTGAACGATCAGCAGATGGACTCTGAGGTGGATATTGGAGCGGGGAGCGGAGCACGTATGGCAATGCCCGGAGTGCTATGATGTTGTTCCCAGGATCAAGTAATCAAGAAAAAGTGAGCTTTGATTGTCTTGATATGCCAAGATATGGAGGGGAGGGGAAGAGAGGAGAGAAAGGTGGACTTTTCTTTCCTTACACCAAAGAACCACGATGATCCTGCAAGGCAGCGTCTAGGAAAAAAGGAGCAGAGGCAGACCGAAGAAGAGTTGGGAGGACAACATCCAGGAATAGACAGGCCTGGAACTCAAAGACACGCTCAGAAAAGCTGAAGACCGGACGGAATGGAGGAAACTGATGGCCAAATCTCCAAAAGCGCCCTGACAGACATCCAGTCTACGAGATAGGCGAACGTGTGAAGGTGAAGACCAAAGAACCTTATGATCACCCACCTACAAATCACCCATACTTTCGTAAAGAACTTTACCGTAGAAGGCAGGAGGGAGATGGTCCATGATGGACGCCGTCTCATTGAACGCCTGACCCCCTGTTGCTGCGGAGCCCAACTCTCCAGACACCGGAGCCACACTCTGGGGGGGACTGAGGCGAGGAGACTTGGAAGAACCTGTGACAAATGATAGTAACAATAATAATAACTGTAATAACAACTGTAATAATAATAATAATAATAAGTAAATTTATGTAGGCCTACTAATGAGTGCTGAGACTCCTGACTTTAATTTGTCGAGCTCACTTTTTTGACGAATTTTTCTCGTAAAAACGACATGATCACCGATAGTAGTGATAGCGATTTATCACTTTTATAATAAGGAGACCCCCATTCTCGTAACAAAATCTTCAGTTCTTCTCGTCTTGTTTAGAAAACTTTGCCGAAGTTCAGATTGAATTTGAGAGTGTTTTGTGGAATAATTGTTTTAACATTTGAAAATACATGTAGTATTCTCTATTATTTGAGAAAATGAGAAAAGATAGAAATATTTTTAACATTAAAAAAAAAAAGTACATGTATTCTCTCTTCTTTGAGAAAATGCAGTGAAAAGTTGTTAAAAAGAGAGGCAGTCCGTTTAACATTATTATGCATTAGACAACTTCCATTCCTTTTCCTGCTTTGAATATGATGGCCACAAGTCACAAGCATAATTGTTCCACAGAGTTCTTAATATTCAAAGTCAAATGGCCAGCTACACTTCAGAAAAACTGAGTGCTGCCCTAGGGTGTTTCATTTTTTAAAAAATGTAAGTATTACACCCCCATCCACACAATTTAGATCAGTTAGCAGACAGTAGACAGGCTTCTGACCCTGCCGGTCAGGACCAACCTGGGTCGAGAGGGATACAAATACAATATCACAGCAGAAAGGCCGACATACTTAATAAAAATTCGCCCCACCTGGGATTCAAACTCGTGTCTCCTGCATAGGACAGCGAAACGCTTAGCTGCTATACCACAGACACTGGTTGAGTGTTCTTTAATTATGAGAAGCTTGTGAAGTGACTCACTACATACAGTAAAACTACACTTAAGGCACATGTATATTTATAAGAAGTTGATCATTTGATTCAATGCCACCCTCACCCCGAGAAAAAGGAACGAGATACAACGAAACCCAAGCTAATTAGGCCCACCCTCCTTGGAACAATATTCAGCTCCTCTGTAAAGTAACCCGGGTATTGTAAGAGCCACGTCATAACAATACAGCTGAGGTTTTCACAATTTCCGATTCGTAGTGCATCCAAAAGGTACGTGTACTCCCTTGGAAAGCATTTTCTTAGCTCAAAAAAAGTTGACAATCATACAGGAGATAAAGCAGAACCTCTGTATGTACTCTGTCAAAACTCCAACCCTTGGCTTTTCCCTACTACTATCAATATGTGTATAGAGTGAGAGAGAGACCATGACCATCCTTCAGCCATAGGTAAAAGCGAGACAGACAGATACATGTATTATAGCAGAGCGATAGCCTAGTAAAGAAACAGGATCTCTACCACTGACCACCTCCACCCATCTGCTTTTTACTACTATAAATAATCTATTATCTATTTGTGGCGGCCGAATTTTGCTATTCAAAAGGCTTTTTAATGGCTGCATCGATCGACATGCGGTTTTCACCAGAAGATTCTTTAAAATATTCTCCAGAGCATGACGCCCTTGGTTTTTTCAATTTTGAGACGGTTTTGCTGCAAAAAGCTAAATTTCTTTATTTCGCCGATCGCTTTTGTAGGCCGACACTTCTGTCTCTGCAATTTTAGGAAATCCGGAAGTGATATTTCGCAAGGCGCATTTTGTTCT
>NW_004797712.1:606215-609774 GCF_000002075.1 Aplysia californica | reverse complement strand
ATCTAGCAACCACAGAGCTCACGATCAGCTTACTGTCCGTCTGTGTGTGTGTGTGTGTGTGTGTGTGTGTGTGTGTGTGTGTGCGTGTGTGTGTGTGTGAGTGTGTGTGGACTTGTGTACCTGCTTGAAGTCGATTATATCGGAGGGACCAACAAGATCTCTTTTGCTCAATAGAAGCGGAATAATGAAAATGATTATATGCTAAATAATTTTGTTTGACTTAACTATCCGAAATGAGCGTGTGTCAAGGACTACTATACTCATATAGTAGTCCTTGGCGTGTGTTTAAAATTTCCAGGTTTTTTCTGTGAGCGCTAACTTGAGTGAAAAGGAGAGAGAGAGAGGGGGTGAAGGGGGAGGGGGGGCAGGGACATAGACAGAAAGACAGAGCTAGGGAGAGAGGAGGGGAGAGGAGAGGAGGTAAGAGAGGAGCAGGAGAGGAGAGGTGGGAAGAATCGACGAGAGATCTGTGAAAACATAAATAATTCGACAAAAAAAATATCATTCAGCAATACATGTACCAAATTCACAACAGCCTTTGATAAAACTGTGGTCACAATTAATTACATTTATATCCAGCAAATGGATTCGACAAATAATTAACAACAGTATGAAATACAAGTAGTTTAGTCCTGGAACCAAACAGTAGGGCCTACGCAGACCCTCACAGACATTCTGGGATAAACAGTATGTACCCGGTACACATGAGCTTGGTCTTGGTCAGTCGAATGTGTTTTCCCCCAGAGTGACCATACCAGAGCTGTGTGGGTCCAATAGGCCAGTCACAGCACCCGGTCAGTCCCACTGGGGGTGGGTCCTCAGGCAGTCCTCCCTCTGTCAAACTGCATAGCACACTTGATGTGTGATGGCGCGGCCGCTAGACAGACAGAGGGGAGACACGCTTTCGGACCCTAGCTGGTCCAGTCAAACCGCTGCCCTGGCGTCACCATAGCAACAGACGCCAGTGACAAAACGGTAGACCGAGCCCAGCCAAGAGGTAAGAAAAAGAAGGGAAAATGGCGGAGTTGAGTGAAGTTAGACTTCGTTGTCATCGTCCTGTTCGTCTGTGAGCCTCCCTGGAGCTGCAGAACGAACGTTTTCTTGCTGCCGCAGCTGTCGACAAGAAAACTGGACGAGGGGTGGGCCCGAAGCACTGGAAAGTGTCTCGGGCCCGCCTTCGTCATTTCTTCACGTTGCTGCTTGGAGGTTTCATCGAAGTAAGCGGCTGTGAGCTCAGACCTCACTTGAATCGTCCGACTCGTGTGATTTGTGGTAGGAACTGAAGCTCAACAGGTTCGACGGCCCCTTTTATACAATCAGTGATCGAGTTAACCCGGCAGACAAACTGCAGACTCAGCCTGTTCTATAAATAATCACGTCACGACGGAGGGTAGCGTTCAGTGTCATGTCAAGGCAATGCGCACAGCAGACTGTGATTATTGCTAAACAATGTTGGAACTACCGATCGAGTCAAGAGTCTATGATTTCATTGACTTATTTGAGAGGTCAGAACACGTTTTTAAATCAAGGGGGTGTACGTAAGTGTATGACACCCTCCCCCCCCCCCCCCCCCCCCCCCCCCCAAAAAAAATCCCTGACTAAATATTCTCTTTTCCTTCCATACTATAGCAGGAGGCCCCAGAAGGCATCAAAGTCTTCACAAAGTGCCTGTGCTGCCCAGACCCCTTTAGACATTGCTGGCTTTTATCAGCAATATAAGACACAAAGACAGCCTAAAATCTTTCTCGCCTGCTCATTCTATCAATAACTTTCAATCCAAATGATTATAATTAAAAGAAACTCAGGTCCTCAGTCTCAGTCCAAGGAATATATCTGTGATATCCTGCTGTGCCTGTTCATATTAGAGTTATGAGCGCTTAACCAAACTATGCATGATGGTATTTGTCATAAATTGTCACATCAGTCTGTAATATAATAATTATAATAGGACATGTCTGCCAAATATGTTCTTCGGTGTATTGGAGAAGACATTCATGTTTCTGTACCTGCAGCGATCTCCATAAACACAATTCCCAGCTAGATAGTAACGACATATATTGTCAACTGGAACAGCTCTTGATTTGTCATGGGAAAATCTGCAACTGTCTCCTCTGTTGCATGCTCCATGGAGAAAATATCTGCCAAGCAAAGAATGAAGTAAGGTTTATCAATGTCAGTACCAGTACTCAAACTTAAAATAATAATAAAATCTAGGACAGAGAATAAGTTATGGTGCCCACAACATCTTCTTAATACATGAGTATCACATGTTCTTTGTCTTAAGTTAAATTTCTAATTGAACTCCTATCCATTTATTAGAGGACTGAATTAACAAAAGTTCTTCAGTAAAATCCTAAAAGAGGACAAAAATTTAACAAGAGCCATAGAGGGCTTTCAGTTTTCACAAGTCAACAAAACCTAATCTATAAAACGACAAAAATAATGGGGGGTTGATAGTGGTGGCTCTTAGTTCGTAGAAAGCTGCAAACCCCCCAACAGATTTTTTTTACATCAGAGGAGACATGTCCCCCTGAAACCCCCCCGACTGGTAGGGGCGGGCACGAGACGAACCGAGTACTCGTTTCTCGCGAGAAATGTCCTTCCCATCGCTGCCCGGGCACTAAACTACTGCCCGGTACCGAGCAGTGATACTGCTCGTTGGCTTGACATATCGAGTAACAGTAACGAGACTGAGAGGCGAGAAATGACACGCAGACAGTGCCACCCATCACCGTACCGTCCTGTGTGTGAAACAGAAAGGGAGGGGAGAGGGTGGCGAGACGAGTCAAGTGGGGAGTTGATCTGGGCCTAGGCCTAGATCTCCCTACTTTCCTTCACTGCCTGCACCTGCGCAACAGGGCTAGCCTAGTTTAGATCCACGGCCGGCCTTCTCGCTGAGCGAGTTCCCGTACTGCGGGGCGAGAAGAGAAATTGGTCACGAGACGAGAAGCATTTCCTGGGACACGAGACGAGAAGCATTTACGAGACAAGAAGCATTTCTCGGTACACGAGACGAGAAGGATTACTTAGGACCGGTACCGGTCCCGGCGAGAAGTAGGTCAGCTTCTCTGTCTTCTCGCTCGGGAAGGAAAAAGCGCCTCCCGCCCGTCTCTACCGACTGGCCTAAAACCTGTAAATTACAAGGCAATTAGGTTAGTGTGATAAAGTCTGATTAAAAACAATCAAATATTTCAAAAACTATTAATTTGCGACGCAAAAAAAGTCGATATTTGTGTTCGGCGCATCAACAATAAGTAGTACAAAATGAAAACCTAGTATCTGAGTGTGAGACAGGAGGGAAAGTAAAAAAATGGTAGCGTCAATTGCCACCGAGTGACGCGGTGGCAATTGACAACAATTGACTTTTTGTCAATTGCCACCGAGTGAAGCGGTGTCAAGTCTGAAAACAACACTATCTTTGGCATTATACATAATGTGTGTCTAATGGGTCAATTTGTTCTCAACTAATTTCATTGGACGAGCATCTAGTCTAGAGCTACGGTACCAACTTGGCGTGTTTTCAATGAGACGTAGGCCTAGACCTAGGCTAGCCTTAACC
>NW_004797712.1:602334-605239 GCF_000002075.1 Aplysia californica | reverse complement strand
CTCGGCAACTGATCATTATTACCATAATAAGCTTAGCTAGTCTTGACGTAGATCTACTTAATGAATTGTGCGCTGGTCTATGGAATCAAAAGTTGCCGTATGCTCAGCTCTACATAGTAACACAACTTTTTCTTGGTAAACAATTGAGATGACACAAGCTTGTGTATTTGAACGAATCGGTCTTTTTTTTTACACAGCTCATAATATGCAGGTGCAAGGCGCAAGGTGGTCTGCTAATCTTCAATTTTACCTTTTTCTACAACAAAGAAAGTGGGAAACATGGGGGGTGGGGGGTATCAATGAGGCGGCGGGCATCGGATTGGCAGATAAGGTGTGGGGGAAACTAAAAAATGGCGGAAAATTGGAAGCACTGAATGTTAGATCTATAGAACGCAGACACTTCCTTTTTTCCTGACCCGTGTCCGAATAACATTTTATCATATTCGGGAGGGAGTCTGACTAAAATTTTCAAAACTACATCTAGGGTTAATCCTGTGGTGCGATATACAGAAAGCGATCTTTTGTGGATCTCTGGAAGTTACAGGTCGATCTTCGTGATTTTTTCACCAGAAGTTAGAAAAACTTCCTCTCTATACGGTGCAGCGCATTATTGTAACAGCAGTTTAAAATTCCTATGTTGTGGTGGTGTTTGCTTGGTAACGTGTGTCTGGTTGATGCGCAAGGTGTCTGTTTGGTGCAACATATGTCATCTGGTTGGGTGCGCAATAGTACCATGTTCACAGCTCTAGATCTAGATCTTTTCTGATACTTTTCATCTTTCTCTATCCTGGCCTTGTCTTAGAACTTTTCCTTGCAAGAAGTTCCTGTACTGACCATAACGGAAGGCCAAGGTCAATGAGGCGAGTTCTTTTTGAGAGCTGTGCGCCTTCTGACAGGAGATTTCCTTATACCGTGTGTATGTGTTTTGATAATGGATAAAAAGAAAGGTGCTAAGGACACAAGAAGGGGAAAGAAGAAAACAAGAATTAGACTATACCTAGACAAGTATTTTGAAGGAAAAGGACAAAAAAGAAGAAGAAAAAGACGTGAAAAGAAGAAATTAAAAAAGAAAGGTGCTGTGGACACAAGTGAAGGAGGTGAAAGAAGAAAACAAGAATTAGACTTTACCTAGATTAGTATTCTTAAAGGAAAAGGACAAAAAAGAAGAAGAAAAAGACATGAAAAGAAGAAATTGAACATTTTGGAGATTAAATTTCCATATTAATTAATTTTGACATGAATACATTAACTGATCATCTTCCAATCATGACCAATGGCAATATAATGCATCCAAAGGGAAGGAAAACAGTCTGTTTCAGTGCACAATGCAGGTCATAAAGAAATAACTTAAGAAGTAAAACAACCAAAGGGCCTAGAAGCCACACTATTAATGCCAAATAGCAAAAAAAAAACGATATTGCGCACTGAAACGGACTGCACAAATTTGGTCTGCTGGTCTGCTTCAGTGCGCCCGCAACTCTGTCTGGCATGTTCCTGGGCATAAAGAAGCAGCCTGCAATAGTATTTATCGATTCTAGTATGGCTTCCTTCTAGTATACATTCTACGATACATTAGAGCTAGATTAACTAGATGTGCTAAATAATCGACTACTCAAGCGATTAGTTTGGTTTGGTAAATTCACCGATACCAGTTACGAAAACCATCAATATGAAGGGGCAACACTTTCCGACACCGTAGAATCACTTGTGTTGACAGGAACCTCCAAAACGAAAGTGAAAGAAGCTGCATTCTGCGCATGCTCACAGAAAGTGACCTCGTTTTCGCTGTTCTTATCCAAAACAAAGCAGGAGACCGGGGGTTGCGCACCCAAACAGATGCGCGGTGGTGACACATATGACATATAGACTCTAGAAGATCACCGGCGTCTGTGGTTAGGGTTAGGTGCTTTGCTTTTACACGCAGGACACCTTCATTCAAATCAATTCTCAAGTAATAAGGAGAAACTTAAAATTTTATCAAGAATCTCTGTCTTTCTATAGGCATAGGGATGAATATCCCTCTCCCCCCAGTTTGACCCTGGCAGACAGGGTCAGAAGTCCACATCCTAAATGATGTCCAATCACAGAGTCAGAGGTGTGCTGGATCTAGATCTAGGTGCTCGCTGTAGCTTCATGTGATGAAAGTGAAAGTGTTAAGATTAAGGCTAAGGCGACACTGTCACTTTCACAACTAAATCTAGATCTAGAAATCTAGATCTAGAAATCTAGATCTAGATATCTAGATCTAGATCTAGATATCTAGATCTAAAATCTACTCTAAACATTAGGATTAGGATACCAAGATTAGGCTACTAAAACTAACATGCTTATCTTACTTCTAACACCTGAGACAACTTAAAAGACTTAAAGAGACTGACTGGAATCTAAATAGAAAAACATTTTTTTTAAACAGTGTCAAGTGAACTTTTTTTCACCCTTTTACAAAAAAAAAGTCAAACACATCATGACACATGGCATGGTCTTTACTTTTTGTTGTTGTTATTAGATCTACTGGTCATTGCGTAAGCTTACAACTTTACTAAACTCAAATATTATTATTATTATTCGAAGTCAAAAGTGGCTTCATCTCATAAATGTACACTATGACCACAACTTCAGTAGATTTTTACCTGCAAACTTGAAGCCTTATTTGTCTTCCACCAGACATTCGTGGATCAAACCCTCCGGTTGCCATTTTGTTTGGGTCGGCAGAACGAACTCAAACTGAACAACACACTTGGCTACCACACTGTGCACACTACACACTATGCCTAACCTAAACATTGCACCAAAAGACGCAACGACAGGGGAGTTCACTCTCAAGTGCTCGGCTCTACTTTAATATCGTATCTTTTATTACTCTTTTTATTATAATTACATACACAAACAAAATAATACCATAATA
>NW_004797712.1:593272-602234 GCF_000002075.1 Aplysia californica | reverse complement strand
AAGAAAATTTTTTGGTCGCTACCCGGAATCGAACCCGGGACCTTTGAATGAGAGGCCAACACCTTAACCTCTAGGCCACGAGAGCCCCCTACAAGAGAGTAACAAACATAAAAAAGAAGGAGGGGATATAAGGACGATAGGTGTTTGATAGGAAAGAAGAAGCAAACCACACCAGAGCACCCGCCAACCATCCACATGGCATAAGAATGGAAACGGAACTCAAATAACCAACCAAACAAAAAAATTCTCTAAAACAAAACATCTGATCTAGGGAGGTTCTAGAACACAAGAATACTTAGAAGCTGAGTCACTTTTGTCTGGTCACTATGTCAACTATGTGGTTATAAAATGAATGTTCATGTTTCACACCACCATTGACACAATTGACATCAATGACGAGATGGGCTGCTTCCACACAGTTTACAAGAACCACTCAGTGCTGTGTTGGATACAAATCTAAGCTGAAAGACCCAGATATTTTGAGAAGAGTATAAAAAAAAGTTATTTATCCAAAAAACAACAACTGTTTACAGTGAAACTTCCTCACCTGCTCGATATGAAAATTCTCGGAGCTTTTCACTGCATCCTTCATCTGATTTCGCTCTGCCTGCTGTAAAAACAAAAAAGGCCTCAATATCACTATAGAAAAAAAATCCAAGGTTTTGGACATACAAGCAACAACAGCAAATACTTTCAAACAAAAAATCTAGAAAGAGAAAAACAATTAGTGATGCCTTTCTAAGATCACCCTTTCAACATCCTCTTTTTTCTTCATTTAAAGTTCTTCATTTTCCTTTGCAGTTTAAATCTGCCCCCCCCCCCTTTTTATTTCTTTTTTCTTCTTCAAGCTGAGCTTTTCTCCCTTCTGTAAGTTGAGCTTTCCTTCAAGTTCTCTAGCTTTTGGACGCTTTCAGGTCAAAGCCATTGGGCATTTCCCTGCACCTCAGCTTGTTGGCGGCACTAGGTCAGATGATGATATAGCCTTTATTTCAGCCCACCCACGCAAGTTTCTCCGCAATAAATTTCACCTGGACAAGTTAGATGGTGTTCATTAAATCTGCACGATTGCTGATAAAAAAAATAATTCCCCAAACCAGCAAAGCAGGTAGGGTCAAAACAACCCACCTAAAATTTTAAAAACTGACGGCGCAGAGTAAATCTGGCAAAGGAAGTTTGAAATATTCATGGACCTTAAGGCAAGTCACTCTACGAAGAACCGGTATATTAAGGATCACGGTGGGGTAGTTATACCGGGTTATAGGAATTGGTTGCAGTTAGGTTCGGCTGCGCTTTAGAAATTAATGCTTTCTGGGCATAGAGCAATTGGACAGCTTGTCTCCATCTTGTGCAATGTTCCCTTTTGAAAGTGGAAGGTTGGAGAGCGCCATTTTTTCCCCCTTTCATCAGCTGTTTCTGTCTTCCTGTCTAACTTTTTCTTTGCACCACATGTCTGTTATTGTGTTGATGTACTCATTTCTACTCAAAGCAACATGTTCTCTTTGTCTCTGTCTATTTGTCTGTCAGTCTCTGTCTGTCAGTCTCTCTCTCTCTCTATTTCTCTCTCGCCATCTCTCACTCTGTCTGTCTTTCCCTCTCTCTCTCACAAGGCAACAAACTCTGTACGGCAAAACGAAACGTTCATACTCTTACCCCAGGCTGTAAACCAGGCAGCCCCAAGCCCACTCCAATGGAAGCTGAATAAGGGTCCACAATGGAATTGTAGTGAACATTGCCATGATAACTAAGACGAATTGGGGCGTTGTCCGTCTTGTAGGCAGTGTCAAATGTGTTCATGGGTTCTGACGACAAGAGAAGACAAAATGAAAATGAACAGCACTACCGATTGTGTCCATGGAATTAAAGGACAATGAAATGTAGTTAAAAAACAAAAAAACAATAAATACTTTATTGTTACAATGATAAAGAACAAAAGTCAATTTGATAACATTTCAGAGACAAAATGAGTGTGTCCTTTTTCAATTCTGATAAGCCAAGTGAAGGTTAATAAAAGACAACACATATGCACCAAAAGAAGTGAAATCATATTTATGACATTCTACAAATGCAGATACCAGGTAGCTTTCCTCCCATTCCATTTGTACCAAGTAAGAATACAATGCTTCGTTATGTAAGGAAAAGCACATCAGCCAGACTGCTCTTTTCTATTCAGTACAATTGGGGCGAGTGGACGAACAGGTTTGTTACTCACGGACGCAGTCAGACGGCCATGTGAACGGTTTGCAAACCTCAAGACATTTAGAAGTTGTTTTTTTGGTTTGCTCCATAATTTTATTCACTAAGCGGACTTGCCAAAGGCTTTGGGGGAAAAAAAACAACGCGTTGAACAGCACTCAGCTACTATCACTACGGAGAGAGCAGAGGTGTAGTATGTGGGGGTAATTGGGGGGGGGTTGTATGGCGAATTACATGCAGCGTGAATGTATCTCTATACAAGACATAAGCTTGTTGTACACGATGTAGTAGGAAGAGTAGTATGCAAAGTCTCTCCGTCCATCTGCTTGCTAAATGAACTGCTGTCTCTGTCGACCAGAGTTGCAGCCAATGAATCTTCACCATCGGACGATTCGTTACCCCTCTGTTCTTTTGAGAATATTAGCAGCGAACTGTTCGTTACTCGAGGACCCTGATTTAACAAGCCTGACCCAACCCTACTATTAAGTTACAGAGCAGAGCTCAATATCACACCACATCACAAACTAATTTGTTTCAGTGGTAAAATACAAAGCAAACTTTGCTCTTACCTAAACTATATTGATACACTTCCACTGGTCGGTTGAACAGCTCCGTCATAGCCTGGATCTCCAGGTGGTTGCCATGACACGAGTCCATGCGTTTACGATTGATGTACGTGGTGAAGTCTTCTGTCACATATTGCGAATAAAAGTCTGCGTTCTTTGCCTGCAATACAAGTACATAACACGGAATATATATCAATGACGCCAGACACAAACTTGCCAAGTCTAAAAATTATTCTGTCTATTCACGGAGCTTAAAGCCCTACATACAAGTCTAGATGCAGGAGAGGTATTTTCAAAAACAGCCAAAGGAAATACATTAAACAAATCTTGTCTATTCTATAATATAATAAAAAGAAACCAGGCAACAGCATCGCACTGAACAAAGATATTTTTCTAGTGAGTCTACATATTTTTTTAACTGACTAAAAAAAGAAAGGAATGCATAACACAAAGACACCTTACCATGTAATCCAGGCAAAGTTTTCTCGCAACTCCATGCATCTCTTGGTCTCCATACACTTGATCAGCTGAGAGTAAAAAAGAAAACAGATTCAGAGATGAAACTTGAAGTGAGGTACTTAATTTAAGAAAACAGAATAGAAAAATACCATTTTCATTCATCCCATAAAATTGGGTTCATGTGCACACGAAATATATTTCTTCATGGTGGTGAAAAGAGTTACAAGGCAAAGTGAAAGTTCATTTCATACATATCTCAAGGATGGCCAATGTACCAATGTATTCCTGTTCTATTCTGGGTGGCCGAGACTACAGTAACTTGATCTATTTTTCTCTGATCATTGTCCTCTGGAACAATCTGTGTCAACAGCCAATCACAGGCAGACCAACCACGAGACAAATCAAGGTTTACAGTATTATATTTATGAAGTGAGGACTGCAGCACAACCATTTTAACTTGTATTACCTCTCTCCACTTACATAATGAATTAGCTGACAGTCATTCTCATGGGGAGCAAATCAGAGGTCAAGCTTTGACAGGTGGGTGTTGACCTGTCTGCCTCCATTACAACCCGGACAAATTCAAATCCTCAATACCTGTCTTGTTAAATACATGTATTACAGTACATTGCTTTTTCAACAAACAAGTCCCTAAAATAATTTTCTAAATCTATCACAGATATCACTGACAGACGGAAACAACACAAAACAACATACCGACAGCTCTAAATAAGCAGGCTCCATCTTCCCCCATCTTTTTCAACACGAACCCTTTCTTTTCCTTCAAGGCATCTTCAAACCACTGTTCCAGCTGTGGACAATATATTCAGTATGATAAATGATTGAACCAAATTACTCAATTCTGAAACAGGAATAACTGTGATTTTATAGTATATGCTCTAATTTTACCATGGTTTTAAGAAAAATGAGACGAAAATCCATAAAATCACACGGCACTAGAATGGCCCTACCCTGCTTCAAACAGCTGTGAATAGGGATGGTGCAAAATTCGTGAATATTGAATGAAGAGTAAAGTCTCATGGGCACAAGTTGACGACAGCTTTGACAAAGAAGTAATAAAACAACCAGTTTGTGAAAGTCTTGGTAAACACTGATAAGAAAGACAAAACTAATGGGTCACACATTCTTTTCTTAAAATCTCTGGTGTGACTTATGATGATAGAGGCCAGTCAACAAGGAAATCAATAATGCAAGAAAATATGACAAAAGAGACAGACTGAGGAGCAATATTATATCATGATATTGAACGAAATATCAAGAGGAGAAATAGCAAGGAAAAAAAAAAAGACATGTACAGGTGAATAAAAAGGACCAAAACAAAGCACGTACAGGCAAGGATGCAGTACCATACAGGACAAATCAGTATGGAAGCTACTTCACAAAAAAATTCATAAATGACTGACTATTAAATCAAAACAAGTTTAGCTATTTCGATAGCTCTTCATCTAATCATTATGGGTATGAGTGATCTCCCGGTAATAGAGACTTAATAATTTGCTAATATCAAGAAAATATAATCAAACCCTGCAAAACCTCATTATAAACTAATAATTTGTGGTGGATATAAAGTCTAAATTTGTGTAAAGCAGATAAAAATTAACAGAAAAGTGCTTTAGATCATGAGACGTGTCTATGAATAAAATAATACCAGCCACTCTCAAACTATCCACTGCAAACGGGAAGTGGGAACAACAAAACTGGACGGAGAGGGGTGTCTTCCTAACCAATTGAATACATCATGTTGACATGCAACATGTACTGACAACCAACGGCAGACTTCAGGGAAAGAGGAAGAGTCAGCCAGGAGGAATGATGAGACAGCTTAAAATTCTTTCACTGAACTTAACCAGGTCTTTTTTTTGTGTGTGCGTTTTACGGTTTTATATGGCACTCGCAAAACTACATTAAAGGTCATAGGAGCACGAGTGACACATTCAATTTTCAGTAGGTAAGAAATTTTGAATTTTGCCCGCATGGCGGCCGAAGTTTACATTCGATTTTGGACTTGGACCACCAAGTGATCTTTAACGTGCGCAACTTGCTCACAGGACCTCCGAGATTTTTCGCCCTTGTCCAAGAAGGCTATGTGTAGATCTTTCCTCCCATAACAGGGCTCCCCTTTTCAGGCCAACTTAAGAGGTTCCTTCTCCCTTTGGTTTACTATTTTAAGGGGTATTTAACCCTTGTTTTAGAAACTTAAAGGGTAAAAGTCAATATCTCATAATTTTATAGTAAGATTTTTTGTTTGCAAACATTTAACACACGCACATTCACACAGACACACATAGAGTGACCATGACTATGCACTATGACTGAATGCTAACGATTTTTATTAACTTAAGAAATGTATAAATGAGTAATATTAATATTGACTAGAATCTAATTGTGTCCATTTGGAGGGGGGAAGAGTGGTGGTGGTTGAGCAGTTGGGTCTTTCAAAAATAAAATAAAGTTGACGAACCAAAAGGGGTCAACTCCGACTATAATACTCCAAGAAAAATAGACCTGCCACTCCATGAAATCTAAAAGTCAGGATCTCAATGGGGAAAAAAATTGGGACTTGGTGAAAAAAATCGGGATCAACGACAAATCACCTAGGTCACTGCCAAGCTGACTTTAAAAAAATTCCAGGGGTGTCCATTATTATATCCATGTATGCTTTCTGCTCGCATGCTTGTGTGTTGTGTAAGTACGTGTGTGTGCGCACACACGTGTGTGTGTGTGTGTGTGTGTGTGTGAGAGCATGCGCATGCCTGTGTGTGTATATCATTTTTTTTTTTTTTAATCCTGAAGTATCATGTCTAAGTCTCCTAGTCCAAGTGTTTTACACGCTCCCCCCCCCCCTCAGATAAGTCCCAAAAGACGCTTCAAGCTTCAACCAGTGTGCATGAACTTAAATTGACCCCGTCAATGATGGTCCCTGACATACGCGGAACTCACACGCGGAACTCATGTCACGTGGTGCGAACGCACGATCGAAACAGTTTTACTGACAGGTCTTGATGACGGGCACGACTAACTAAAACTTGGGACAAAGCATGTTTAGGCGAAAGAGGATCTTGAGAATGTCTAAAGTCGGAATGCCAAATCAATACTACTTCCAATCCATTATAGTTGAAATAAAACGTGTGAGCAGCAAAGATCCAACACAACTTTTGGTGAGTCAACTACTAAATTCGACATAGACATTTCGGAAAATAGTTTTATAGTGCTCAGAGTTTTTGCTGACAAAAAGTTTAACGAGTGCTTCCCACGACAGTAAAGAAGGCAAGAGTAAGATTTTTAGAAAAATCCGGAGTATGAGGAGTAACAAAAAATTAAACCAAAAAAATCAGGGTACACGCGATCAAAATCGGGAAAATCGGGATGCTTGAGATTTAGGCCAGGGATGAGTGGCAGGTTTGGAAAATAAACTGATTCATTATTCTTCAGAGCCATCCCAGGGTTCACATTCCAGTCTTTCCCTTCTTTCGATGATGGACAATTCATGTTTACTATGGTGTTAAAGAAGGATGGGGATAATCTCACGACAGGGGTAAACTCAAGGCACGACACCGGCAAATGTGAGCGACCAGAATGTGGGCGGAGCTTCTGTGCTGTCAAAGCAAGCCTGTGTTGCCAGAAACTGCGCGCAGCTGATATAAGTAGGTCGACTACTTGACTTCTTCTGACACAGAAGGTGACTGTCGTGCATATGTATGGGTGTGTCGTCAAATCATTGACTTGGCTTTGGGATAAAGAGAAGGGGGGAAATGATGCTTGCCAGACGCACACCACCTACTACGTTTTAAAGCGTGCAACCCCCCGAAATGAATTATAAAGAGTAAAGCTCACTAACCACCAAAACTTAAAGGGGGTAACTGCAGGTTAATGCGTAATATATGCACATTTGTGCGTAAAGGGGAGCCCTGCATAAGAACAGGGGTATGGCTGAAAGACAGTGCGGAGTAAGAAGGAGCCAAGGAGTAGCAGGAGAAAGGCTGCAGAAAGAGTCAGAGGAGCTCAGAGGAGGGGGCAAAAGAGGTGAGGCGGTGGGGGCAGAAAGTGGAGACGAAACCAAACGACAGAACATTATTACAGAGCAGGAAAGGATGTGAAGAAAGGAGACAATTTTAGAAAAGAAAATTTTCCGTCGCTATCTGAATTCAAACCCACGACCTATTGTACGAGAGATGAACACCTTACTTCAAGACCACTTGAACCCCCTAACCATGGAATTTTTCATGGTTTTGAGGGAGGCTGCATCTGCATAAAATAAATCAGGTGAAAAAAAAACAAATTTGAAAAAAACTTTCATCATGAATCATGTAGGCCTCACAAACTCAAACAGCTTAAACGTTGACGTTACAAAAAGTAGACTGCAACTGCTGTGCTTTCAGACACTTTAAAAGTGGGAAAGTACTGAATTTTTTCTTAATCTACAAACCTCATTAACATTTTCTGGTATTGCAGGAGGCTGACTATGTTCATCTTCACTATTATACTCTTCATCACAGGCATCAAGTTCGAGGTTGCTATTCATCGATGCATTATTGGCAGTTGTGACACCAACAGCATTAGAGATTACACTCGAAGGATGGTTGCGGTGTTTCCTCACAGTCCTATGAGGTGATGAGCGATGTCTTCTTTTATGATTTGTTGATGAGTCTATAGTTTCATATTCATAATTGGAGGCAGCTGTTAGGTTTTGTGTCAGTCCAGAATGAGCAACATCATCCCTCGAGGAAGTTGATGGCGGCCACCTTGGGGGAGAGTTTCTGACTCTGGATTGCTTGTCCAACCTGCTTTCTGTCCCAGTTGCGTGATGGTAGTGTGAATGACTATGTCCATGATTTAGCGTATGGCTGTGAGGCATTGCATGTCCAACGGACGCATGACTGTCACCTGCGTCTTGATCATTTTTCTCCTTAGCAGTCTTCTTCTTTGGTTTGATCGTCATTATGATGTAAAAATAATGCCGTGGATAGGAAATCAGGGCAGTGGATACACCACTTTGTAACTTCAAACTGAACACAAATGATCCAGGATTTTATAAATGAAGCTAAAACACTCAGGATAAACTAAATTCCATAAGCTTAAACATAAAAATGTAAGAATTCAGTAGTCCGTGACAGATTTGTTATGGCGTCGACATTCGTGACGTAAATTTTCTATTTACATCGACAGCGCCATCAAAAGGGTATGTCACTCTTGTCCTCGAAGAGGGGAGAAAAGGTCAACAGCAAATGACCTTTTGTACCGGAAGTTAATTTGACAGCATAGCTGGTTAGAACACAGAACACTAAGAACAGACCACTGTCTGAATCAAACAAACACGAATAACGGTAAATTTAAGCATTGCATTGACTCAAAATCTACTTAACCTGCAAACAAAAAATACCAGATGGAGACAGCACATAGTCCATTAATCATTAAATAATTTGATTAACTTTATATAGCTATAATGGCACTGATCTCTCAGGAGCATCGGTGGTCTAGTGGTAGAATACTCGCCTGCCACGCGGGTGACCCGGGTTCGATTCCCGGCCGATGCAGTATTTTTTTCAGCTTCAGATGTTTGGAATTTTTTTTCTTTTTTGCCTTTGAGAGTTGCACAGACAAAGAAACGCTCGCTATACATCTGTACTATTAATAAAGTCACGAAGAGACAATACGAAGGCTACAAGCGCGTAGTGTCTTCAGGTCAATATGTTACACGATATAATATATATATATATATATAC
>NW_004797712.1:573557-592203 GCF_000002075.1 Aplysia californica | reverse complement strand
GGGGGTGAACACAATGGGCCCTACCGGATCATAACTTGCATTTGCCTTGCAAGAATGTACGATATTAAAATTTGAAGCTTTAAAACCGCCCGAACGTCTTTTGCTATTTTTTCCCTGGTCACCAACATGCCTCCTCGATCTCCCAAAACATTTGTTGCTCTAGCAGATTGAGCATAGCTTATTTTCACATGTTAACAAAAAATAGGATTAGGCCACACATTTTACCAAACTTTGAAGAACTGTAACTGCCTTATAAATTAAGCTATATGAGTGGTTTTGGCATAAAAAAATCTCCAAAAAAGTGAGTTCAATCAATCGAACACATCTAAACAGTTATAATGTGTGCAAAAAATTAACATTTGAATGTGCCCAAGATACGGCCAAAGAGAGATAACCGTAAAAATTATTTTGAGGGGTTTCATTTCTTGGATTAATGCCCTTTGACATATGCCCGGAAGCCTCCGCGAAACAAATGATAATAACGTGTGCCAAAATAATTAGCTAGAAAAGTTAATTCACAATACACAGCAATTCTACAAGTCATTTCTTGTTTAAATGATATTGTAAACGTGATATTTAGGCCTACCGCTTAACTAACACACGTGCATTGAGCGAAACGACACAAACCCAGCTTTTACATTTCAGACAAAACTTGGACTGGTGCTCCCTTGTTTGGTCCTGCACAAAAAAATACAAATAAATGAAAAGTCAACTACAATTATATCACAAAAAACAACTTCCTCTGAGGAGGTAAGTTAAGATTTTAAAAAAATTAAGCTATTATTTTTAACATGGCTTTGTCGACCTAAAGGAAGGTCTTTTCTCCGCACAGGCATAGGAGAATTATTTTACTGGTGATCTTTTGCTTTAGCACGTTAAATGTACTTTTACCTAATTTATAATACGGTATCATCATTTCAAATTATTCATATTATATATTTTGTTCCACTTCTACTTCTGAGATGTATAATTCAACCGTAAACTATAGGCCTACTCATGAATGTACAGTGGAAACCATATACATGTATAACAGGTCTGGTAATAACAGGGATCCAGTAAAAACAGTGATTTTTTAAATCCCAATTTTCTCCTTCTCTTTCTCTCTAATAAAAGTTATCGGCAATAACAGGGCCTCATCGGAGCCCAATCGGTTATAGAAGGGACAAAAGCTCGTTAACAATGTGTAAAAAGTAAGAGAGAGAGAGAGAGAGAGAGAGAGAGAGAGAGAGAGAGAGTAAGGCAGCGATGGAGCAAGCCCACGCAAGCAACGCCACTGCTGCAAGCACACGCAGCGGGTGAAGCGATAGAGGGCTGCGGTGTGCTGCAGACTTCAATCTAGCCCTTAGCCTAGCTACACGCACGCGTTTGTGTCATGCGTAAACCTGCCACATGACCAACACTACTGTTGGCGAGTACTTGTGACAAGGGAAAGTACCCATGAATAAATGCAACTGAATTAGTCCACAAATGCTTACCTCCCTTGCATTTCTGGTTTAACAGGGATCTGATATAACAGGACTTTCTCTATGGTCCCACCATCCCTGTTATATCAGGTTTCCACTGTAGTTTATCAGTTCTAAATGTTTGAAGTCGGGTATATTGATCATGTGTGTTGAAATATCTAGATCTAGATTTAATCTAGATCAAAGCATGACGTGTTTATGGGGTTTTTTTCCTCTTTTTTTTGGTCCTTTCTCGTGTCTCTACACTTTTCTTTCCCATTATGTCATATGTTGCGTACCTTAGTAATTCCATAGCAACCAAAATTGTTTTCCTAGTAAAACCATAATCAGTTTCTTCCCTTGATATGTGCGGTAGCATAATTATGCAGTTACAAGACAATAAAAATAAATAATTGCTTGAAAGGTTGTTTTATATTTCGACTTACGTTCTTTGAGGAAGTCAGTTTATATTACCTCCTTGCCAAAAAATTTTTCTGTTAGTGATCAAAATCCAACAGATTATAAAAAAAAAAAATCACACACAAACGTGAACAATGTACAAAATAAACAAGCCTCGGATGTAAAATAATACTTTGTTTTATTATAACTTGTATATAAATATATCATATATACGCATTCATGTGTATCCTTATAGTGTTTGAGTACGATATGTGATACAAGGTGTGTATGCCTATACCTATTTATAAATGATCTGGAAATGTTAATTTTCCATTTAGAGGAAAACAACATCAAAAGATAACCTGCAGGGGATCGACAATAATGTTTTATCATATGTCCCTACCGTTACAATTGTAGACTGTGTATGAGGTGGCCTGCTTTGAACTTAAATGTCAGGGTCAACCCACCCTTTGGGATACTATTATATCCCAGCAGTAAGAAGGAGACATTGAATAAAGTATCTTCCCCACATATTAATCAAACTCACATGCTTTGCATGCACAATAAAGAGCCTAACCATTTAACTATTACATTACAGCACAGAGAAATATGGAGTAGATCACTGATAGAAGGGATGGAGGCTACAGCAAAATGTCACTTAATTCTCTCAACTACTGCCATAACAGGAATGACTATGTATGGGAAACACTTAGTAAAACTAAAATCTTGTAGCCCTGTCCTGAACTACAACGTTTTCTGAGCTCAGTCATAATTCAAATGACCCTCGAGTCAGAGGTAATTTTGCAGCACCTACAAAACCAGCTCGCCACGGCAATATCTCCAGATGAATACAAAGGAAGAAAGGGAGACAGAATTCAATATACTCTTTAAAATAAAATAAAAAAGAGAGGGGCTGGAGGATGCACTTAAAAAAAAAAAACCCTGCAAAATCTCTTGGCAACGTTCTGTCACTAAATGTAGTAGAGGAGAAGAAAAATTAATGGTGACCCTGCCTGTGCTAGAAAACACAACAGTTTAAGTCTTATATTATATACTATATAGCCTATATATACTGATAAAACAAGGATTTAGTAACTCTTACATGAACAATCTGCCAGGTAAAGAGAGATTAAAATTAGAACTATCTTGTTTATATGGTTACATGTCAGTGTTTTGTGGTGAAGTTTACCAGTGCTTATGAGGCTTAATGTCAGTGGATGGGTGTGGAGATAAAATGAGGAAGGAAGGGGGGAGGGGGGAGGGAGGGGAGAGAGAGAGAGAGAGAGAGAGAGAGAGAGAGAGAGAGAGAGAGAGAGAGAGAGAGAGCATGTGTGTGTTTATGTAATAATTTTAAGTATATTCACTGCTGTTGCATAAGATGAATTTCTCCCACTGAGATCAATAAAGTTTGTCATCTATGTCTTTCTCCTCTGCATAAGTTGTAACGTGGAAGTCCTAAGAGATCATATTCTACTGACTTATTATGCTGAAAAGCACATAGGAATAGACAAAAGTCAAAAACTCAGATAACAATAAGCTTGATGGGTGACGCTGAAAATCTCTACAATTTCATGTCATAAAGACAAACTTTAGAGAAGCTGTTAAAAAAAAGGCGAAAATTTGTTTCAGAGCCACCATCAAAATTGTTAAAGATTTTTACTTCCGCTATATGGTACAGAATTTACATAACTTATGTATGTACTGTCATATTCTAAACATCTCTTACAATTTTTTTTGCTCCCCAAATCTTAAAATTTCAAAGAATCAAAGTACATATCATATACATTGAATGTTCTTTTCCATGTAGAACAGTAGCAAAGCTGAAAGCATCTTAGAAAGCATAGTGCAATTCCTCTACGCCACTCACTTAAGAACCATTACTCATCAATCCCCACACACATGCACACAGATACACTTTACATTACAGACAAGTGAGTAAAGATACTCAAATGTGTGACCAAAAACGTGAAGAAGATTTGAAGTTGATGTTTTAGTTTTTAGTTTTAGCAGAGGTTTTACGGCGCTCGCAACTGCATAAGGTCATATGAGCGCCAGAAGATTAGAGGTGTTACAAGAGAGTAACAAACATAAAAAAGAAGGAGCGGAGAGAAAGATGATAGATGTTTGATAGGAAAGAACAAGCAAACACAAGTTGATGTTTGAAACCTTTTCAACTGCTCAAACCATACACACAGTAAAACAGAAATAATAAACCCAGCTGCCTGTGTTCAGTCTGCAGATACAAAAAAAAACCCAGTGAGTGTAAAGTAATGCACTAACCACTTGACTGAGAGTCATTCTGAGCAACTTTTTTCCCCTGTCAACACCAATTTGACTGCTCCCCATTCCACTTCTCAACATACCTTCTTTTTTTTTGTCTGGGAAAGCTGAGTTGGTTTTCGGGGGATGGGAAGGGAGTGGGGGCGGGGAATAAACTCTTGAGCCAAAATGGGCATCATAGGATGAAAAGAAAAAAGGCAAAATAGACTGACATTTCTTACCTTGTGTTTGGAGATTACTAGTATCATTTAGGAAATATTATGAGATGTTTTCTTTTAACACCAGTCAGTGAGCAACTATTTGTATATATATATATAATATATAACAATATAAGTAAGAAAATAAATGCAAAGCGTAAGAAAATTTTTTTGAAGATATGGGGCATGACAGAGGCACCCTGCCTATTCTATGCAGTGATATGTTCCTTTGATAGGTTTGTAAATAATGAATTAATGTGACAAATATTAGGGAGTAAAATTAAGCACAAATAAATAGTGAATGTGAATATGATACAGGTGCTCACTGAATATTGCTGGAGCCTGTCGTAAAGTGGTAAAGTCCGGTAAGATTCCAAAAGAATGAAATTTTTTGGCCTCATTCTTTCTCTTTATTTCAGCTAATAACAATTGAATAAATGAATTTGGGATTGATTTCAGCACATTTCTTTTGTGTCTAAAAAGAGTTAAAGTTCAACTACAAAAATATATCAAGAGCTTCCTGATCAAAGATTAGACTGGGAATAAAATCATATTAAAAAATACTCCAGATCGATTCTAATGCTCCAGTCAGCATTCAAGTGAAGTGGTATGTTTTTTGTATTGTTTAATAAAGTTAAAAACACAGTGAAAAATATGGCCAATAGTTCCCATGCTCTATGACCAGTTGCCAAAAAGACTGAACACATAATTCTAATTTATTGAATAGTAAACCAACTATACATCTGAAATATGAGGGAGGAAAATACCAATAAAAAGCTGATGGATGACAGAGGTTTTACTCAACAAAGACATAAAAATCTACAACACACAGGCATGATAATGAAACTTTGATGACGTTAAACTATCTCCTTCTTCCAGGGCAAACCAGGGCACTGAGAGCTCTGGACTTCAAGAAAACACATCAACGAGTCAAAAATTGACACGTCATTGAGTCACACATTTATGGCGAGTTGGCCCGACAATGGCCTTATTTTGACGAAAACAGACAAGAACAACACAAACATAAACAAGAAGCTAAGGGTATAGACCAGCGCAGAGCAAGCACCCGCCAACTGCCAGTCATCAAACCACATCTATGCATTTGTTTCTCCAAAGAAATTATGAGATTTGCAACTTGGGACGATGATTTGGACTGGGTAAATATTATGCTATGAATAATTATAAACAAAGTAAGACAATATATAAACTTGAGTAGCGATATTGTGATTCTACCAGGTATATAAATCGAGTCAATTGCACCAACAATGGGACATAACTCGATGTGTATTTTTGCACCTTTATCACAAATACAGCCAAATATTGTACACAATCTTCACAACACATTCTAAAGACGTGATCAGTTTAGGTCCAATACATCACCAAAACTACTCGAGCTACGACACATCTGAGGCACAAAACAAATGGACGGAAAAGGAAGGTATGTCACCGTTCTGCTGCGTAAAATAAGTGGCTTGTCAAAGACAAAATGTCATACTTCATTTTTATTAAACAAGGCGAATATTTCCTCAAGCTTTCGTTCAGTAGTAATACAGTTCTGTAAACTACTCAAATCTGACAAGCCACTTATTTTTCCTGATCAAGTGACATAAAAAAATATGCGATAAAAACAACCCAATGAACCAAGCGTAAAATAAAGTAAAATATCACAATTTGAACATTGACTCATCAGTTATAACACATATATCAGTGTCAGATTCAGAAGGTGGTTCTCATCTCATGATTATTACTACTCTTCTACGTCTACACATCTTTGGTACCAGCACTGGTGAATACACCACTGAGAATATATCTTTAGAAGCACTGATCATTCTTGTTAGACAAAACTGTTGTTCACGGCAAACCACCTTCTGTGAGGAAAGATTAAATGGTTAACATCCTTGCCTAGACAATTTAGATCATTTGAGAGGTAGGCTGCTTTTGGTCTTCCACCTAGGGCTAATTCCAGCCGAGTTGGATAGCAGCATTAAGAAAGAGATACTCACGGATTTGTCTTTTACTAGAAGAAAAAAATCCAACTCATGTTTTCTTACGCCCAAGACAAAGAGGCTATTCCCTACAGCACAGGTGCCAGTCTGATAGGGACCAAAGATGTAAAAAAAAACATCAATCATCTCACCAGACAGTCTCAACAAGCCTTAGTGATGTTCTTTGTATCTTTGTTCATAAAGCAAGAAAAGGCACTCCGCTGAGATCCGAATCATCATGAGCTCAGGTACCGGTATCAATAGTCACGCCAAAATACTTCAGGCAGGTAACATTTGGGTCGAAATCATTCGTGAATATATATTTGCTGTAGCTCCTACTGATCTTTTAAATTAAAACATGCACCTCAGACACAACATACATGATAAATATTATGAGATGCTGTGTGTTCATTTCAATGTTCATTAAAGTGGACGGTATTATGATAAGTGGCTAAGTACCAGCGCCAACAACAGAGGTGAAAAGACCATGGGTGTCAAAAGCTATCAACTTGTCACAGAGTCCCTTGTCTCTCGCTCTTTGGGGAAAAAGAGAAATCGAAACTAGAAATCAAAACAAGGGGTACCCTTTAAGTGACAAGAACCCAAAAAAGCATTGCAAATGAGAAATTAAAAATCTCAAAACGTGAACAGGAATATGAAACTAAAACACAAGCTCACTTCACAACTACACCTTGTTAGACAATAATCCTTTCAGCTCTATCACACAATGACTTTTGGACAATTTTGAACGAGAAAACCGGTTGTTCCCTTAAATAATTCTGAGATGTCATTCGAAAACACTCACATTACTCACAAGCTTTCACAACAGGGTTATTTACTTGGAATCCCCCTCCTCCTTTCAGCAGAGCCTCGCATACTTTTTCATCAGCAAAAGTTTTTAAAAATCCAATCATTCATCTAACCTAATCAAGTTAGACATTCATCAAACATACACACACAAACAGACACATACACACACACACACACACATACACACACACACACACACACTCACAAGCAAGGTACCGATACCACATAGAACACAGCTTCTCTATTGATCACCTTAAGCTGCACAGATATCTCTGAGTTCAAGACTTTAGAAAAAACATTCACCTTCTTCCTCAAGACAACTGTCCAAACCACACTCTGAATATATACACAGGAACACGTAAAACTCTTTGGGAAGAGCTCAAGCCTATTTCTTAGGTATCAGCATTGTGAGGTGACAAAATATGAGAAAGCCCTATGATCAGCCACAATGCTAATATGCTCATAGTAAAACTGCTCTCAATTTTTATTGGGTTCGCCTTGTAAAACTATTTGTCTCCAGTAAGAAGATAGCAATGGGGATTTTAAGGAAAATGCTGGCATGTTTAAAGTCACTCTCAACAACCATTATTTTTTTCAGTGTAATAAATCATAGCTTTGAATACAGTGCCAAACAGGCACTTATCTTAAAATTTACATAATGCAAACAATAAATCTTTCTGGGATAAGATAAACAAATACACCAGACATTTTATTTCCCACTATATTTCTGCTGAAAATACTCAAGGAAAAAAACCATCCTATTTTCATGTCATTTAGTATCCTGCACTCATCATTACGGCTTCACTGAAGGTCAATATAGCAGTTACTGCTAGATAAAGCAAATAACCCTCATAAGCTAAAATGTTTTTCCAGATAAATGCTCACCAGTTCCAAAGAGCACAAAGTTCGAAATGCGTACAGGATCTAATGTACGACTCCTAATACAATACATCTATCATCACAATGCCACTTTGCTGGCAACACTTGGTCAAAATCACAAATGAAAGGAATGCTGACAAAACGAGTTATTTCTCCCATTTTAGCTCTGTGGACATTGATAGATAGATCAAATAATTTATGAGTTGACTTTTACTTTTACCAATTTATTAGCAAGAAATGATGTTGTTGTTGTTGTTGTTGTTGTTGTTTTCAAATCCCTTTAGCTGCGAGCATTTCGCTCTTGGCAGCGCAATGCCTCCCTCAAGTAACCACATGTTCTAATGCAAGAAATGATAAAAGACATCCTGTTAAACTTGAAGAAAATATCATGAGTTGAAAATCTACAAATTTGACCCTTGTATCAGTTTTCTGCCGGTATCACCATTCGCGGACTGCGGGAAGTAACTCTTTTTGTCGAACACCTCACAAATACTAAAAGCTGTCAGGGAAGAGAGCGTTTGTTGGTAGAGGCGAAGCCAGGCTATACACAGTACTTTCTCTTGAGCAGGTCGATGTAGTCATGGCTGGCCTGAGTGAAGGAGGACGTGAACCGGGCGGCTTCTTTGCCTGGCCTCAGAACGGGCTTGTTGTGATTGTGAGGGGCTGGAAATAGAGTACGAATAATGGAATAATACAGGTTTGTTTCGTTTCAGTTTTAAATCGAGTTAAACGGCACTTGCAGTAACACCAATAGGTCATATAAGTGCCGAAGATTATATGTGTTACAAGAGAGTAACACACAAAGAAAATAAAATAAAAGGTGATAAGGATGATGGATGTTTGATAGGAAAGAAGGAGCAAACCACACTACAGCACCCGCCAACAACTGATTACAGGTTTGTATCATTAAAATAAAACCATTGTATGATCATTTAATGAACAGGACCTCGATATTTCATGTAATCTCTGGCATAGCAGAGCAAAGTGAGCAGAGAGCCAGGAAAAGTTGAACAAACCCAACTTCAAGAGTATCCCATTCGAGATTCGAAATAGGTTAACCTGCACAGTAGTTCTGCAGTATACCAACCGAAAAATCGAGCATTTATTAAGACTATCAACAGAGAACTCTGAAACTTTTCAAATAATCTCGCACTTAAAGAGTAAAACATGAAAGATGGTTTACAACAAGAAACAAAAATTATCATTTTCTACCAACACGACTGTGTAGGCCTGAAGGCTTATGAATTGTCCAATAGGTAAATTAAATTTGGTTTTAATGATCCAGTTCAGCAGTCATTTGAATATGCATCTCTCATCTATAACGTAAAATTCAGAGGTCTTAAAAAATTTGTTTGTGTTTGGAATACAGAGCATTTCTAACGTATGGTTCTGACAACAATAAATGCAAATGAAACTCACCTAGCACTGGTCAGTCAAAGTCAAAGGGATAGTGGAGAATAGTTTGATAAAACCTTTAATATAATTTGAGAATGCTTTGAGTGTCACTTTCGTCACAGGGATGAACAAAAAGAGTACTTTTCTTTTTCATAAGTTTTCTTCTTTTTTCAAGAATTAAAGAGAAAAATAAATTGAAAAAAACCCCAACAAACACACACAAACTTTCTTAAAAACCCAAAAAACCCAGAGATCATAGTTACCTGCTTCTAAGTGTTTGGCAATGCTTCGGTCTAGCTCTGCTTTGATCTTGCTGCTTAGCTCATCGTCATGGATACCGTTGACTCGGACGGCCTCGAAGCTGTTGTTGCTGACGATGGAGCTGTTGAGGTTCCCTATGCTGCCAGTCAGCCGGTTTCTGTGCATCCTTTCAGAGCTGGGAGAAAACAAAAACAATAAGCAAAAGAAAAGATGAGCATCAATTTCTTTCACTATTTTTTAAAACAAAAGTGGGCGTCTTCAGCATCAAAGTCTTGAATTTCCTGCATTCATTCTTAAATAAGGGAAAAACAATTAAAAAAAAAATTATTTTAAAAATATAATGGGGAAGTCAGTCAGACCCTAGTTCTAAATGAGTTGCATCAGACAGAAAGCAGGGACAGGCATTTGATTTTTAACAAACACAAATAGAGAAAACACACACAGACACAGACACACAGACACCACAAACACACACACACACACATACACTGGTTACACTAACTTGAGCTTAGACTCGAGATTTAATTTGAAATATAAACCTTTGTCAATGGTTAGAGTCAGTTGATCATACATCCTCATCCACCATTCCATTACCCACAGATATACACATAAATAGACCAAACAGACACAGAAACACACACACATACAAACACCCACACACTCACAAACAACACGAGACACACACACACACACACACAAAACACCAAAACAGCTGGTCCCTTTTACACTTTTACAGTACAGGCCCCTGAGCTTTGACTTGAGCTTGAGGTTACAGCCTTTGTCTTTGGCCAGAATAAACTGATCACTGATTTTCACCAGCCATTTCATCAATAGATATACACATAAATAGATACACACACCAAAAAAACCCAAAAAACCCACACACAGACACACAAAACAACAGGTCACTTTTACTTGAGGTTTAAAGCCTTTGTCTTTGACCAGAATAAACTGATCACCGATTCTCATCTGCCATTTCATCACACACAGACACACACACACACACACACACACACACACAAACAAACAAACACACACACACACAAAGACACGCACACACACACACACAAAACAACTGGTCAATTTTACTTGTGCTTTAACTTGAGGTTAAAGCCTTTGTCTTTAGCCAGAATAAACTGATCACCGATTTTCATCAGCCATTTCATCATGCACAGACATACACACAAATAGAAACACACACACACACAAACACACACACACACGAGACTTGGTCCCACTTACTTGAGCTTGGACTTGAGGTTAAAGCCTTTGTCTGTGGCTAGAGTGAGCTGATCGCTGATTCTCATCCGCCATTTCATTTCGGACTCGTACAGTTCCCGGAACCGACGGGCCTCCATCTCTTTAGTCTCCCTCTGGGCCACTGCCTGCTCGTACTTCACTCGCAAGTTGTTGTTCTCTTCCTGAAAACATCATGAAGGCCAACATCCACTAATGAACAGGGTTGTGTGTTTTTTTTTTAAGGAAGAGGCTAGCCGTACTTAACGACGGCTAGACTGGCAGGCTAGGCGCACTTAATAATGATGGCTGAATTGTAAATAAAATTTTAGTTTACAATATCTAAAGTATTTGTATTTCAGACGAAACCAAAAGGTGCCTTACTGACATGCATGTATTTTAAACCTGAATAATTACTAGCTCTAATGAGACCGGTGTACTCAACAGGTTTCGGTCAATAGGGCCTAACCTAGATTGGCCGTATTTAAGTACGGCAAGCCACTTCGTTTTTTAAAATGTCTGGAGCCATAATAACAACAAGTTTTTTTAAGCAGGTGTTTTTACACCTCTATCAACACAATTTAGTTCATTATTTAGGAGGTAGGCTTCCGACCCTGCTTGTCAGGGCCAACCCACACTTAGAGAAGACACTTTTCAAATTGAAAACATTATGATTGAATTTGAACATTTATATCATAATATGTTGAAATTAACACACTTTATGGATTGGTACGCATTTGCGGAAAAATAGGTACTTTTAAGGCCTGCCTCATTGCAAAATGTAACTTGCTTTTTCCTTTTTACAGTTTCTCAAGCACACAATTAAATAAGAAAATAAGAGGAGATATGAAATTTTCTTTTAAAAAAGTTCCATCAAGCGTGCAAGATTTGGCAGCAACTCTAATCCTGCAGGGACAGTTCCTGGAAAACACTTTATGTTAGAAATATAAAAGAGAAAACGTGAAAAATAAAAAAGTGCACAGATGTAGAAAGGAAAATAAAAGGAAAGATGGAAATTAAAAGAAGTACCTAAACATGGCAGCTATTGAATTCTAAATTTAAAAAAAGAGAAGTTCTAGCACAAAACTATAATTGGTCAATAATAAAAACCATGACAGAGCTCTCCAACTGCAAAGTTTTGTTTATTGACAAGTCTTCTAGCAGTCAGAAAGCTCAGTGACGTCTTTTTATGACTGGCCAATGATGTTAGTCATGACTTGAAAGCAAGCGTTGACAGGGAAAACATAACTTCTATGGCAACAGGGAAAAAAAAAACCCAAAACAAAACATATATTATATATTCCTTTCACATTGGGGGACAACCATGAAGAGGTTTTGGGGGTTTCTGGAAGGGGTCTTTTTATGTTACCAATCAGGCTTGCCAACTTTTTCAAAACCCAGTCAGGGACACCCAACTTTATGATATTAGATAACACAAAACGCGAACAAAATTACATACAGTGGGATTGGTTTTGGAGTGGTGTTTGTGATAAGACTAAGACCCTAAAATTGCAGATTGCTGAATCCGGGACAGTCCCGAGAAATTCGGGACAGTTGGCAAGCCTGTTCATCACCGACGCCATTCGTCGATAGAATCGTGAGGCAGACGAGAAACCTAGGACGCCACCCACCTCCAACTTCCGCTTGTCAAACAACAAGTTGGTCTCCGCCTCCGTCCGTGACGTGTCTAACCGGTCACGCAGGAGCGACTGCGTGTCCAAAAAGCGGTTGACGTCATCCAGTTTGCGGTTGAGCTCCAACCGGTAGCGTGCCTCCAGCTCCGAGCGAAGGTCACCACCCCCTGCCTCCCCCATCTGCGCCTAGAGTAGGGAGTTAGACAATGCTGAGAAAGCCGCTGGCTGCTCACTGAGACTAACTTAACTCTTAGTATGTGGAAGGCTAGTGCTCTTTTGTACTTAATTGTACAGAGGCCAATTTTGTCATCCAAGCTATCGGCATCACCAATTTCCTAATAGCTCCATTCCTATTTAACATATTAGCTTAAAATAAACACCCAATCTGGGCAGGAATGACTGGTCCAAGCATTAAACATACTGTTAAATAATACATATTATTTCTTTCTGAGCTTTGGTAGATTTTTGTAATGACTGTACACAACTGAGTGATGCCGTAAGCCAGCTGAACTAGTGCACCGCATACTAGGAGTTAAAGAAATATAACGAGGGTGGGTGACCAAACTATATCTCAAGATACAACAATTCAGGGTGATGAAAACCCTGAATCTGCTCCTCCTATGCACAGCCAAAGATGCAAAGATGGAATACTCGTATGCGTACACTTAATAAATAAACATGTACTTTACAAATTCTTTCAAAAACGCATTTCTCAGTTTTTGTAATAATCACTTTCTTACTGTTTTGACGCAAGTCAAACTTTGTGTTGTGCCTTTCTTTCAAGTACCTCTCAATGCAAAAACATCGAATCCTGAGATTCGGTAGCAATTCTTGGCTATTTGTATACTTATAAGTTGACCATTTTTTAAATACAAGGAGTACCCCATAATATATCACACAGCTAGCAGATACAAATAAATGTCATATCTTGAGATCTAAAAATAAGTATAAGAGTAAGTCTGGTCCTCTACCCTCGACATAGAGATGCCACTTCAAGAACCTTGAGTACAGGTGTCAACGTAAATAATATTTTAAAAAGTATTGTTTCAATCACCAATCTCAAAGCCCCTTTCCTTAAAAACAAAAAAGGAAAAAAATTATTTTTTAAATTAAAAAGTCAGTATTGCATCTTTTGAATGTTAAGAGGAGGTCAGGAGTTCATAATAAACTTTTACTTAGCATTTTATATGTCAGAGAATAAAGAATCCCTTAAGCACGAAGTAATAAGTCAAGGAAAAAAGTGGCGTCTCTCTAGCAAAATTAAAAGAAAACGAGAACTAAATTAATAATAGCAGATGATTTGTACAAAATTTGCACACTTTTCATTCAGTAAAATAAGTACGCTTCCAAATACAATAGAAGTGACTTTTAAAATACAGTGTTGGAATAACAGTATACAACAGTTGCTGACAATAACTATGCAACAGTTACTAACAATGTTTGAATCAATTCATTCATTCAATAACAAATACTTTACAAAGGTTCCCTCTGTAACTATTTGAAACTGTTCACCTGAGCCTAAAAATAAAATAGGAAAAAGAAGTAAAAATATAGACCCAGATCACAGAGGAAAGTTATCAGAAAAAATGAAGGTGCAAAAGAAAAATAAACAAAGAAAAGAAGAAAAGTACAACATTCTGATAAGAGAGAACATTAATACGCACATCAAATTAATTAGCTTGCAACCCCAATACTAAAGTGTGTGTGTGTGGGGGGGGGGGGGGGGGGTGTGAAGAAGACATCACAACTAGCCCATTATAAGTTTCTGTTCCTGTACAAGATCAATGACATAGATCTAATACACACACACACTCGCGCCATAAAACACTTTACAAAAACAAAAAAACACACACACACACACTCGCGCGCGTGCATGCACACACACGCACACACACTGACACACACACACATCAATTCAAAAGCGGGAACCAATACTGGGTTTTTCTATATTTTAGTAGTCAGCATTCTCTGCTGATAAAATCTGAGCGAAATAAGCCCGCTAGAAGAAACAAAGTATCATGTTTAAGAACACTATCCTGCCAGGGAAGGGAGTTGTGCCCCCTATAGGTGGAAAAGCAAACTGTTCACAATCTTTTTCAGGAGTGTTGAACAATGTATTGACTAATCATAGTATAACATATTACTTCAACCAGAATGGCACAGAATGAGTTTTGAAACAAAATTATACATACAAACCAACCAACATTAATACACTTACACACGCATACGCTTTTTGCGTTTTTTTTACTATATCATTATAATAACACAGCCCAAGAGGGCATGTCTAAGAATAAAATGACCACTTTTCTATTCGACAAAGGGTGGACGTCTTGGACAGATTCGACAGTATATTTATGCCTAAGAAATACTACTATAAATAGTCACTACAAACCCACGGTCATTGATATACTAATGCCACCACTGGTACTGATGGGGACGTTGCATTTCTTTTACTTTCATAAAATAGTAGTGCTTTATCTTTTAACACCACTTTCGCTCTTAATGAGTGGAAACAGGCAGTTCAGATTCTTATTAAAAAACAGTTTATTATTATGTTCTTTTTTTTCAGCTGTTGCCATCGGCTTTATTCAGGACGAGCTGTTTCGTTCTTCAAACAGAGGAATATCCTATCTTACAGATCAATATCTAACTCAAGTGATAAGGGTGAAACACACACAATAACACAAAGTCACACAGAGTGAAAAGCGCTCCGCATGTTGAGACTAATAAGTTTTTTCCCATAAAGACATGTAAAGTCTGGAATATGCATTATCATATATACAAACAAGTCAAAACTCTATCAAAGCTGAATCGAAAGTCATTTCTTTTAAAAGAAAAGTTTTTGTGAGTCATCCATTGTTCTGGACATTACTCCCTTTTCTACTAGGTCTCTTATACTACACTACCAAAGGGCCCAAGACAGTCTCAAACCAGTTAGTTAGTTAGTTAGTTTGTTTGTTTGTTTGTTTGTTTGTTTGTTTGTTTGTTTGAATAAAGAGAAGCACATCAACAAAATGTAATTTCGAAGGTGAAAATCCCCAACTTCAGAGTGAAGAAATATTTAATGCTGAATGCCGCAGGGTCAGTTCTGAAACACTGCACACAAAAAAAAATCCACACTGGAGGTGAAAAACAATGCAACACTGCACATGGTCAGCTCGTCAGGTACATCACAGAAACCACAATACGTACTACGCTTTAGTAATTCAGTGGACTGATGAGAATACTACCTTCAAATAGAGCACAGCTAAAACTGACATTATAGGGTAAAGACTTCCCTTCTCATCGAACAAAGATGGTTAGACCAAACACTCAAAAACACACAGCAAATTAACAGAAGTCCTTATTAATGAGGATATCAAGACCTTTGAAAAGTAAGAAAAGGAAAAAAGGCATTCTTTTAATCACATACAACATTTCGCCTTTGTAGGCTAAGGAAATCCTGACTATAAGTTCTACAAGCAAATCTCCAAGTAGTTTAAATAGAAAATGGAAAAACCCCCAGCTTGCAGCAATAAAATAGTGCCACAAAACCACATGATACACAGTCAACATAGAGACATTGATGAAGGGAGATCCTACAAAACAAAACATCAATCAGTAGGACACACTTCTTTCTTTTTGAATGAAGGTGTTTTAAAGCCCCATCGACACAATTTAGATCATTTAGGAGGCCGGCTTCCAATCCTGCCTGTCAGGGCCAACTCGGGTGAGAGGGATACAACGTCTCAGCAGAAAGACTGAGGTACTCGATAAAGATTTCTCCCCCACTAGGGAATCGTAGGTCTACTCGGGTGTCCTTTGTGCAGCAGCGAAGTGCCTAAACACTACATCATCCACACAGGTGACCCATCTTACAAAGAGCAATTCTGGAGGCATTCAGAGAATACGAGGTCGTGCATCAAAGTCAAGACAATTATCATTAGTAGTTCAATCTGTTAAATGACCTCTCACATTTGTGCCAGTCTAAAAAAAAACAACCAACGTGATGTTATACATTCAGCATCCGGAATTAGATCTTTTGTTCGAAACACAGTTTGAAAACCGCAGCATCTACGTAAAACCGTCCGTGAATTGAGCACTGCAGGGGATGGCATATCGTCGGTGTCGCAAGCAATCCACTTTAAGTCTGTTTGAGTACTTCTTACACTAGAGACCACCCCCCCTACTTTTGTTGCGTTATTCCTATCAGGAATCATGAAAAGCAAGAAAATTTTAAGCCTAGACCATGGCATTAAACTGTATTATGGTAATGCTGAAAGGTGCATCTTTGATCTAAAGTTCTCAAAATTTGGACATAAGTGGACTGCTTTTGATAGCGACGATATATACCTCAAGGAAACGAATCTCGTGCTCCATTCTCCGCCGGGAGCGGTTCATTCTGTTGACCGACTCACGCATGGCCAGCACGTCCCGCAACAGGGGATGGGACGTGTCCATATCGGCCGCTGGGGCATTCAGCTTGAGGGATTAAGGGACGATGGTCGTTTGTTCGTTTGTTTATGTATTTGGTTGAGTAAAATACAGAGAATTATTTCGATAGAGTAACCGTCATTTAGTGTATGTAAAAAGTAAAAAAAGACATCGTTTGATTGTTTGTTAATTCGTTCAAGTACAGAGAATCATTTCGACACAGTAATAGTCATTAAGTGCATGGACAAAAGTAAGAAAGACAGACAGAAAGAAACAACAGAGGAGAAGAAAAGAAGTGGGATGTACCAGTGGCACTTTCCAACCACCTGCGAGACATGATATGAAAGCTCAAGATTTGTCTTAAAAAGACTTCTGTTGCTTTTGTTCTAATGTAGGTATAAATTTACCACTACGGAACAGCACTTTGCCTCTGGTTACAGAGAATTCTAGTTTCTTTTTGAACATTTATTAGGATTTATCAGACAGCGAACAGCTCTTTGCCTATGGAAACGAAATCTCTCAAACAGTTTTAAAAATGAATAAATGCAAACCTGCAGAAGCTCTCTATTGGGGAAAACTATGTATGTAGATTTAATAATAGTGTTGCGACACGGTGGAATCAGGCGCTCGCCAGTTTTAGGGCTTATGGAATTATTACTTAATGTCATCTTAAAGCATGTTCATTTTCTTGCTTTTGATGAAAAAAAGATTCACTGATCTTGCTTAGAAGTCGAGATATTTGCAACTGAATGAGGTGGAGGTCACCTGTTGTCACAGGTAAAATTTTTGAGAAAATGGCCATCAAAGTTTACCGATGGAGTCTACAAATTAACACTTTTTTTTAGCTCCTTAGATCAACGCGTTTCAGTAAAATCTACACAAAAATTATCGTGTTTTTAAATGGACAAAGAAATTAATTGTTGAGGAAAAAAATGGATATAAACTGCTATAAGTATAAGATTTGTTTGATTTCATTATTCTGATGAGCGCCTGAATTCACCACAGTACCACACAATAATAATTATTATCTACAGTTCATCTCTATACCCAACGTGTGCTTGGTGCGTTAAACAAAGACAGGGTCAGAGGTCAGAAAAGCCATAAAAGTCATCACCCTTGTGTAGTTCGGTGCTATCACACTCCAAAACTTGCTTCACTTTAACTTCACTAGCAAAGGAAATACGAAGAAATATTTTTAATTTCTCTGAATAGTTTTCTTGTGAACGAAAAGAAGAAAAAGCAGCTTTATTGACCGCAGTGGGGAAATTATAATCAGAGGACTTGTAGCCATTTGAATTATGTATAACGTCCCCATCAAAATCACTCTCAGAAGATTCAAAGCATCGTAAGAATAATATACTGCAGTGCGGACACCTCAGAAAAAAACCCAACAAAACACTACAACGAATTTTCCTGATCATAAAAGAATTTGCAAAGAATAATAGTACTAAGAACATTTTTAAAAATCTCTCTCATTGACAATCTAAAGCCCTGCTAATAATTAGGTTCAATCTGATGATGCGGTGGGGGATTTTTGGAAGGGGGGGGAGGGTGAAAGGGGTGGGCAGCAACTCCTTCCCGTAAAGAAAATATCGCTTCAGAAATGCTAGCAAGATTTCACTCATGTTAATTCCAGCTGAAAGACGTGAGACACAGTGGTCGAGTGAAAGCACGTCCATGATAAGACTTCAAATAAAACCACATAAGGTTTAGCG
>NW_004797712.1:556255-572608 GCF_000002075.1 Aplysia californica | reverse complement strand
TGGTATGAGGATGTGGAAGATAGTGTGAGAGGCGGTGCGGTGGTGTGTGGGGGTGTCAGAGGTGGGAGCTGGTGTGTGAGATGGTGTGTGTGGAGTGGTGTGATGTGGGAAATAGTGTGGGAGGTGGTGTGGAGAGTGGTAGGAGGAAAAAAGCAGGTTTGGGAGGCAGTAACCCGGTGTGGAGGTGTAAAACGAGGTAAGGAAAGTGATGTGGGGGTGTGGTCTGGTGAGGATGTGGCAGTGTGGGGGGGTGTGCGGAGCGTGGTGGCCGAGAAGGGTGGAAATGTGGCATGAATTTCACTCTGTCTAAAGCAAACACAAAAGCAAAAGTCAAACTCAGGGGTACTAAGAGGCCCATCAAACTGTGCTGTGCTGGTGCACGCTAGAAGCCACGGGCTACCTGTGCTCTTGGCGTCGACGCATGCGTAGTGGTGTTCTCCACATCCCGCCGGAAGTCTGAGTATCTGGGGTCTGCCCGCGGAGACCCAACCCCCTAAGGCACAACCAAAGTTCGCACACAACATTGATACTTTGTTGTTTTTTACTTGATACTTCATTGTACCAGGTTACATGATAAGGAACAAAGTCAATTTTATACATGGTTATCATATGGTCATCTTATCACATCAAAAGAAACAAACTCAATTTTACACATGGTGTAACACCTTATCAACAATATTAGATTATTTAAGAGGTGGGACCTCCAAATTTAACTTCCGTGTTCAATAGGACCGAGCCAAATGGGTGAGAGCCTTGAAAACCCCACAAAACTGCCCAAGTTCAAGAAATCCCAATCTGGGATTCGAACCAGGGCCTTGCCTCATAGTCCAGCATGATACCAACTGAGCAAAGGGAGCGCCCCTATAAAAGGTCACGTGATTAGGAACATACTCAATTCTATACAAGATCATACAACAATAAACATATTCAACTGGATACAATGATAAGTAACAGACACAAATCAAATTTCGATAAAAAATATTGACAAGCAAGTCCAAAATATACCAAGCAACATTAGATTTCAAGATTAAAACAGGTCAAATACACGTTATATATTAAGCGGCTTTGAAAGAAGCGGCGTTGAAAGAAGCTGCATGAAGACAACCTTGAGACCATCTTAAGCTAAATTGACCGTCTGCTTAGACGAAAGGAGCCATAATAATATATTAGGCGGCTTTTCCCAAGATTCAAAGATACACCTCTGTCTTCAATAGACTTTTTTTCTTTCTTCCAGATTCTTAAAAAATAGTACAAAAGATGGATGGGAGATTTGTCATAAATTTTGTAGCAAGAAAAGGAAAACAAAAAGAGGAGAAAAATAGTTATGGAGGCAAACTTAGAAACACAAAATCCCCTGAGCTCAAGAAATGAAGTAAAGGAGAAAATTGTGTAACCCTTCCACCACTTTATGAGTGATTATTAAATGAGAAAATTCTAGAACTCTCAACCAGCAGAGAACAACAGAGCACCAATCACCAGCCAGAAAGAGAAAAAATTAATTCATTTGCCGATATCTCCTTTGATAAGTGGTAACACGTTCCAACAGAGTTTTACAAAGAAAAAGGTTCATATTATGCTTGCAGTTCTAATTTTAAAGAAAAAGTGTAATAAATATTTTGACCCATAAGTATAAAAAAGATAAATGAGCATGTGTTTTTAATTTGAAACAGATTTTGGTTCATAAGATTGTTGTGAATAATTCTAAAGGCAATAATATCTATTTGCAATTATGTTCAGTTTCAGTTTTGAATAAATAATAAAAACCGCTCATACTTTCATTTTTAACATACAAATACCAAAATTTGAAAAGGAAAGTTAAAAAGTAAAAAAGATTTATAGCCCCAGGCAACCATTAACTGCAGCTGGAAATGAGAGGCAGAAGAGACTGAAACAAAATAGAGAGACTCTCCTACAATCCAAAAGACTCACCTTCATCTTGTTCTTTGCTGACTTGAGATGAAGCTTCAAGGTGTTTACATCTTTCTGTAATTGCTGATTTCTGCACAAGATTAAGATCACGATTAAAAGAAAAAGCGCCAAATTCTTCTGTTACAAGAATAAGTTATGAGTAATACGAGAGAGTAGCAATGATTCTCAGTCAAATGGTGAAAATTATGAGTATATGTGTATAAATTAACTAGAGTATTTATGTATCTTCTTCTTCTTCTTCTATCCCGAGGTTGGGGCAACCGTTGGGGCACCACTGCATTGGAAAACCAGCTCTCGCCATCTATTTTTGTCCTCTGTTCTCCTCAGATTGTCACCCATCGTCTTTCCTGTCCACTCTGTAATGTTGCCCTCCCATCTCCTTCTCTGCCTTCCTCTCTTTCTCTTTCCTTGTACGGTTCCTTGCAGGATTGTTTTGGCAAGTCCTGTGGATCTTGTGACATGCCCATGCCATTTTAGTTTTCGTCTCTTCATTGTGGTCACTAGATCTTCATATTGCCCCACTGCGTTGGTGATTCTCTTTCGTACTTTTGTAAAATGGTCTGTCTGTATAATCTATGGTGAAACTGTCAGGAAGTGACAGGCAGGGTCAAAACCCGCCTCCTAAATGGTCCAAACTGTGTTGTTGGGGGAATTAAACACCTATATTTTTTTTTAAAGTACATCCCCATTCCTGTAAATATTGAGAGTAGGTATTTAAAGAGAAAACATATTATTGGCATTGTGGGCCATGACTTTAAGAAAAAATCTCCTGACACCATAAAACAAAAATCAGAAACAAGGTGGAAAACGAGCAGATCAGCTAATCAGTGTAAGAATCAATCAGTAGTCACTTTTCAAAATGGTGTACGGCGGAGTCTTACACAAACAGTCGGGAGGTATCGGTCACTTACTTTTCCATCTCCTCCCCTAGCCTCGCCTCCAGTGACCGCTTCTCTTCATTCACCAGGTTGACACGACTCTTTTCCTGAGAACACAAAAGATGAGTTGGTCAATATCCCATTATTAGAATTTGCCAAGGCACAGTTTGTGTTTTCCACCCTTTATAAAAAGAAGTAACGACTTCCATTTTAAGAGGCAAGACCACTTTAGTTTTAGTAGAGGTTTTATGACGCTCGCAACTGCATGAGGTCGTATGAGCGCCAGAAGATTAGAGGTGTTACAAGAGAGTAATAAACATAAAAAAGAAGAAGGGGAGATAAGGACGATAGATAAGACCTAGTGAATTAACATCCATCTCTGATAGGATAAAGATGAGAAGTTAGGAGCCTAAAAAATGCCCTAAAAATCCAAGATCAGGAATGTCCCCTTCAGGATCTGAATCAGGGTCAACTACGATGCAGTTCAGCTCTTTAATATCAACTTAGCGAACAACGAACCTATAATATTACACACAGACAAAGGGGTAAATCCAACACCAGTATAAAGTAACCCTAATATAAAATCATACAACATACCCCCCCCGCCGATCAGCTCACACAACTTCATAGAAGCTCTTGTGACCGAAGAGTTCAATCCAATTTACCGCCTCTGCCTTCCAAGACACGTCTACATGTTGAATTTATTCAATGTAAAAGAAAATCCGCAGACAGTAACACAAGATCTAGCATGTTGTTTCCTTTGAGAGCAGATGCATGAGGATATGAGTAACAACTGATTTGGAATGGAGGATAGTTTACCAGATTTACTTCGATCAATTCTGACAAAAAAAGAAGAAGAAAAACAAAACAGTATAAAAAGGGTGAATACTGTTGCTGATAAAATTGAAATTTTGTAAGAAAATATATGTACTCCCAAATTTTAATGTTTACTTACCTCTCCCAATCTGGACTCTGAGAATTGCTTATTTCTTTCCAAATCTGCAATCTGGGGACACAGACATCACAGATTCAACATCACTAGTCCCTGGCACACATTTTCAATTGACTTATATAAACAATGGCACCCCAAGTGAGCTATGAGAATGTACTAACACACATACACACACACACACATGGAGGGGAGAGGGATGGAGAGAGAGAGAGAGAGAGACAGAGAGAGAGAGAGAGAGAGAGAGAGAGAGAGAGAGAGAGAGAGAGAGAGAGAAAGAGAGAGAGAGAGAGAGAGAGAGAGACAGACAGACAGACAGACAGACAGACAGACAGACAGATACAGGGGTACAGACACACACACAGACACTAAGAGTAGGACACAAAGACAGACCCAAATATACACGTACATTTCCAATACTCAAGAACACCCAAATCCATTCAAAGGTTCTCAGTTCTTTTGTCAATTATATACATACTAAACAATTTGCTTGAGAGTTGCTAAATGACAGCAAATCACACAAAAATAATTATAGACTGCCTGAAAGTGAAATGAGGTGAAACAGCGTGGACTCAAAGTGGGTGTAAAAATATTAATATTAAACAAATAAAAGTAATAAAAATCATAATAATATTTCAAAAAGGGGGCGTCATATAAAATAGGTTTGTTGAAGCATGTTGATTTCAAGTATGTCCTAATTCATTCTATAAATCTCACTCTGAATCAGTTCATTTCCGGAAAACAGTCGACAGCTTAACTTTTAATTAACAAACAGTTGATGGAAGGTGGGGCAGGGGTCATAAAGAAAGACTTTGTCAGATTACAAAGGGAAACAGGTTTCATATAGGAAAAACTGCCACAGAAGTGACACTGAGCGGTCTTCTTAAACTTCCATTGAGTAGATCGCAGGTACTTTCGCCACGGTTCATCCAACTGATGAAAGTTTTTAAAATTGGAGCCCCTAGTTTTAATTTGGAACAGTACCTACCAAGGCTTCTAGAAATGAGACACCCAGAAGGTATACACGTACTTGACCCAACAAACCGCCGGACCTCACTTGTTTCCAAGCACTCATAGCAACCGATACATTCTGGTAAACATTAACCTTATTAGCTATACACTCAATCTTTTCAGTACCTAAAATGTAAACTAACACAGCATAAACGTTACAGTATGTTGTGACGGAAAATGCAAACCATGAAAGAGCATCATGTAAAACAAAAAAACTCATGCAAATGGATGACAAGCGTTTATATTGTGATCCACAGAAAACTCATGTAGATGTAAATGTGAAAATGTGACCTGCAGAAAATTCATAAGGATGATAACCATGACCAGTAGGAAACTTTTGTGGATGACAAATATTGTGACCCACCCATGCTCAGGGATTGAGTTGTGAATGCAAGGCACCATGCAGTAAAAAGAAAGTATATATATATGATCATCCTTAATGAAAACTTAATGTACATGTACACTATATATATACATTTACATAATTGATATTTGAAATAATAAAATTAATAGAATAATTAATCATAAAAAACAGAATAAACAAATAAATGATAATGAACAAAGGAAAGGATGAGCAACTGAGTGAAATAACAATCCATGAACAAAAGAACAAAACGATTAAACAGAAGAATGAACAAAAGAACGAATGCTCGAATGAAATGATGAATTTATGACTAACACAAAAGAAGGGTCAAATGCCTTAAAGATTGTACAATTTAAAAAAAAATTTAAAAATCATGTAGCTCTACATGTAGATGAAAGAATATTTACAAACAAAAGAATGAATGATCAAGCTTTTAAAAACAAATATATGAAAAGAAGACTGATAAATGAGCAGAAAAATAATTTTTGAACTATAATGATTTATGATAATAAGCGAGCAGAAGAATTCATGAAAAGAAGAGTAAATGATCAATTTATGAACAAAGAGTTTATGAATAGACAATAAATAAATAAAGGAATGAATAAATGAAAGAATTAAAACATTGGTTAAAAAGTAAAAAACAGCAAGCAGAACAGCCATTTTGAAAGAAACCATGCATGCCATTCAGGCACCAAAGATTATAAAATGGATTTCATAATGAGTAAGTGAAAGTGATATATGATTTGGCTGATGCAATGACAAAATATGAGATACATGACATGAAACTAAAACTATGATAAGAAAAGAGCTGTTAACATACAGAAAGCATAGCAGTCCACGCCCACAGAGAGGGGTGAAGCTATATATACTTACATCTACTACAGGTATATATATAATTCATACATGATCTAGAGTGAAGATGTAACAATTGTTACATATTGACAGATAAAAACATTTAGTCAGACACAAGGTGAACATAAAGAGGGTAAAAGTGGAAAGACTATCCAAACATGAATTCTTTGGGGTAGGTTTGCCTGTTGTATGATTTTAATTGCCCATTTCAAACACTAATATTATTCAACACAAAAGATTGGGGAGCCTTGAGAACTTCCTGAGCAACTGAAGTTGTAGAATATCGAGTTGGGCTCCGTACCAAAGTTATCTATGTTGGTGTGAAGCTTAACAACGTAAGTATTTATGGTACTGTGAAAACCCCCAAAAAAAACTGTGAATAAATATGCATGCAGATGCGTGTCAAATTCCACTCTGGGTGAGAGAAATAAATAAATTATTGAACAGCTTCAAGTGCAAGTGAACTGAGATACATGTTGATGCAATGGTCCAGCATTGGAGTCATGATGTGTGTCAGAAGCTATGTCCATCATGCATCGAAGACACAAAATGGCAACAAGTGCTGATCATCCTCGTAGCTTTCAGAATTTGCAGACACATGCTCACAACTGTTTTCATCAATCATGCATAGTGTGAACGAGAGAATGGTGTACTGATCAACTTTGATTATGAGTGACAGCTCATGAGAAGTGAAGACGTGAAGGACATGCTTGACTGAGTCGCCACAGACTATCAACTGCACAGATATGATGTGCCACGAATACAAAAACCTCTTTTCATCTGGCACGATTTGCTAAATAATAAGTATAAATGAATAAGCCTCCAGCAAGAGCATGCAGTGAGAGAAGATGCCAACCGGTGAGAACAGAGCTGAGTTTGGAGCACCAGTTCAGCTCACAGGATGTTGTGAAGTAGGTGCAACAGTAAGGCATCTGAACATGACAGCCACATGTGAACTGTACTGGTCCACTGAGACGAGGGAAGACAGTGTGCATCCAAAATATGGTTGGTTTGTGGGTGCTCCCATGTGGTTTCCTCATCCTTTCCTATCAAACATCTATCGTCCTTATCTCTCCTCCCTTTTTTCTTTGTATGTTACTCTCTGGTAACACCTTTAATCTTCAACACTTATATGACCTATTTGTGTAGCAAGTGTCATAAAACTTTTACTACCGCTAAAGCACTCACAATGCATCCAGTGTGAAGTGATGCGACTCCTGGTCAATTCTGCATGACTTCAAAAACGGCAGTGACTGATTTGGCTAGATTTTCCCATTTTGCAGGAATTTGGGCACAACCTGTTCCGGTCGTCCAAAATCAAATGAGTTCGTTTGTTTTATGATCAATTGGATTCAACTCATGAAAACATCACGTCAGATGACAACGTGACAAATCCAGACAAGAATTTTCTGCACACTGGATGGGGACTGAAGTAGAACCACTGACTTGAATGATTTAATTCAGCCGTTCAGGAACAAAGTCTTCTTCACGACACTGCTTTGTAGCCATCAAAACTCACTCCCACACATGGATGCATGACGCTGCTGCGTTGCCATCAAACAAGCATGCATGACTGCAGAGCTGTCATCAAACATGCATGTATGACATTGTAGTGTTGTCATTCAGTATACATGCATAACACAGTTGTGCTGGCATCAAACAAGCCACCATGCAAAGATGCATAACGCTGCTAGCCACCATGCAAAGATGCATAACGCTGCTATGTTGCAACCAAACAGGCATGCATGACACTGTAGAGCTCCCATCAAGCAAGCATGCATGACACTGTAGTGATGCCATCAATGAAGCATGCGTGATATCACTGCCACCCCTCCCCCAGGATACAGAACAGCATCACCCTCACTCACCCTGAGCCCGATCTTGGAGCGGGACTTGATCTCGTGGTCCCACAAAGACTTGTGTTCTCGCGCCTCAGCTTGAAAAATGGCTCGAGATGCCGTCTCTTCCTGATTGGCCCGACAGAAAATGTTTACACAATGCAAACAGCTCAAAGTACTATTTTCAAGTTGCTTTCAAAGGCTTCCGTCCAAATAATAAGTAAATAATATAGTTAAAAAGACAGCTATTTTTCTTCAAGATGGTTCATGGAAGAATGCTCACAAAAAATCACTGTGGGATGTATTCATCATATCAGGGGCTAATAAATTCTTTAAAAAATACCTTTTCCTCTGAAAACTGATAAAGCTAGATCTATGTTCATAAAACATAACATAACGTAGGTGAACGTGCCAGAGACCAAATAGGACATGAGGAAGAGCCACCCCAACCCCTCCAACTTATAAAAAACAACAAAAACAAACAAATAAACAAGAACCCATTCCCAACAACTGAAGCACCACTTAATGGCTTTTTAATTCGAGAAAGGACAAGTAAATATCCTCAGTTTTCAGTACAATTTTGTTCCTAAAGCATGCTATAATGCAGGAGAGATTTTGAATCTCCATCTCCCCTTCGCTTTTAGACACGATATAAATCCGATGAAAATTTCTTGGCAAACATTTCACTGTCAGAATGATACAACGCTGAAAAGAGGATGAATGAAAATATTATATAAAAGAATTCAAAGGGATAGCAAGTAGATAACAGAGACGTATCCGTGTAGTGGTACACTGTTTGGGGAAAAATCCAGAAAGATTTTTCTCAGTGTCAGTGCAAGGAGTGGTGGAAAAGATTTTTAGAAAATGATGAAAAAGAGCGATGAAATGAATAACATGAAACTATAGAAAAGTTTATAGGTGGGGGAAATAAAAAAGACTAGAGGAGGACAGAACACAGGTCCAGTTTGAGAAGCTAGTGTCTCTTCAAATTATATAAAGAGAAATCCATTCTAAATAAATCAAGAACAGGAACTAACATAGATGTTGTAATAATTCACCTTTGGGGGGGGGGGGGGGGGTAAAGATTAAAGAGTACAAACATCCTTGTCACATGTCAAATGTCTAGTCATGGGAAGAAAAAAATTAACCTCCAACAGCATCAGCCTGTCTTTTTTTTCTTCTATTTTTGCATAAGTGACTGACATTATATTATGGTAAAAAAGAAAAGCCAAAAGCAACAAAATGCTGTAGAAAAAGCAGCTGCATCAGACTACAAGTAACTTCAGAGGAGTCTCTCTGATTGTTTGTTTCCTGCAATCTGCAGTTAAGTAATTTGAAAGCAAAATAATGGCCAGGATGAATGACAAAATTTAGTTCTGAAAAAGAAAATGAAAATGATATTTGATATATGGCTTAACCATTATCGTACATAAGGAGTTGTTAAGAGAAGGATGTTGTGACTAGGTATAAATGCAAACACCATGAAAAATCGGATAGAACAACACTGTTATTTCTCACAATCCCACAACAGCGGAACAGCAAAGACACGTGACCATGGTTGCCACTCAAACAAAACAGTGGACAATCAGGGAAACACACTTCTTTGCTGACCAGAAGAACTTAGTTGTGGGATAGTTCAGAAGCAACAGAGTAAATCTTAGTACGATTATTCGCAGTCTTCGTTTGGAGGAGGCAACTACGAGGTCAAACTAGCATTGAGACGAGATGGTCGAGGTCACTTACGTCCAGCCTACTGTCCTCAAGGCCACTCTGTTCAGACTGAAAACAAATCCCAAGCTAACAACAGAGAGAACTCATTTCCCACCACCCCAAGAAACCAACACACATGGTTAGTTTGGAACGAAAAGATATTATGTGAAAAACTAATTAGTTTGGTTTTTTTGCTTTTCGTTTTACAATAAAGAGAAGCTGAACCTTAGCACAACAGATACCAGCACTGCACTGACAAGGGGTGGTGCAGATTCCCTTGTTGAAAATCTTGTTCTATAGTTTTGGAACTTTAGGTCAAAGATCAGATTTAGAGTCCAGGATGAATTAACATGATTTCAACTGTAACCCCAAATTATAACCTTCCCCTCTCACATCCTTGCACTTCAATCCCAAAACTCCAAATTTTATGAGAAAAAGAACTTCTTATAATGATGAAACTAGAGGCTAAAGTGGGAATCTGGACAATAATTGAAAAATCATTTTGAAAACAGGTACAGCAAAAGCCACACTTGCACACAGTTATGATCATAATAAGGCAGATATCATGAAAATATATTTCACAACACAACCCAGCATTTCAAATGCCAATCACTAATCGACAGCTTAGAGAAAGACTCCGTAATAATTTTGAAAAATGATGTATGATGGAGTCTTACACTGAGCATTCAAAAAGTCATCAATTACAAAGGAAAAAAATCAAAAGCTCTACCTTTTCTGAATTATCTTCTTAAGAATCAGCCCTGATAAGGCCTTACACTTACTGTGTTGTAATGTTGTAGCCATGGAAGCAAAAGGCTTAGGAAAGAGAGTACAGCAGCAGTCACACAGATCAATCTCCAAGAGTGCAGAGTTACATGAAGAGAAATGAAATCAGACACTCCACAAATTTATGTCCTCATCAGAGACAGTCTTTAAATAAAGAAACTCTTTCCCTTATTTCATTGCTACAATTTTTATATTGCTGGATAATGTAGCCACTGACAAACAGACGGGGAAGGAGTTCACCATGGAACAGATAAGCCACAAACTGTGAATCATCACAAGGGCAGGAATACAAGAGAGAACAGCATAGACGGAGACAAGACATCTTACCCCAAGCTTTTCTTCCAAGTGCGCTGAGCTTGACTTGAGATTGGCACACAGGGCTTCAAGACTGCTGCGCACCTGAGAGAGAGATGGAGAAGAGGATACAGATGAGGGATGGCATAGATTTAAGGCACTATAATCACTATAAAATTCTTTAAGAGGCAGGACCTGCAAATAAATATCCATCTCCAGTAGAGCCATGCAAAAAGAGGGGCAGGAAAAGACAAACAATAATAAGGACAGATGAAAGGAAAGTTTCGTCAAACCTGCTCAAACGGCCACCTGTACAAGACAATCATTTATTGTATAAACAAACACTTCCCACCTTGCATTTTTTTCTATGTTACTGTCCAAGATGTCCACCTGCCTAAGACAACCAATTTTCTCCTTGACAATGGGTGGCCGTCTTGGATAATTTCAACTGTATAAAAAAACCAATGTAATCATTGATAAGTTGTTTTAGGATCAGCCATCAGAAACTTTTAGAACTCCCAAATTCAGCAAGTTTATGCTTGAAACCATCGGCATATCACTCAAACTCACCATCACCCATGTATCACTCAAACTCAAACCATCAACACATCACTCAAACTCACCACCACTCACGCATCACTCAAAGTCACCACCTCAAAGCATCACCAAGATTAAAACCACCAACACATCACTCAAACTCGTCACCACCCACATAAGAATCGAACTGCATACCTTCTGTGAGTCCTGCAAGTCCTGGGACAACATGTCCGCTCTTTGCTTCTCATACTTCAGCTCTGCCTCCAACCGTGCGTTGTCTATCTGAAGTTGCTGCATAGACTCGTCCAACTCAGACTGACAAATGACAAATCAAAACACACACATGAAATGTATGAAAGTCTGCAAGACAAAACAATACATACATATGAAATGTATAAAAGGTTTGCAAGGAAAAAAAATCAAGAAGGGTAAGAAAAACAACAGAAAACAATCCCACATAATTATTAATTCCTCATAGTCTTTTTCTTTAGCTTAAGGTTTTTATCTGAACTGTGTACATATACACTAAACACTTCAGAAATCATACCTTTTTAATGAACCATGTCATAATGCAGTAAAGATAGTCGTTTTTGCCAAGTGCCAACAAAAATGTGTCGTTTTTTTACATTACAGCCATGCTGTATAAGACAGCCACCTGTCTGAGATGGCCAGTCTTCTGCTCAATGATGGGTGGCCATCTTTAACAATTTCAACTGTAGTTTAATTTAGCTCTCTCTCTCTCTGTCTCTCTCTCTCGTCACTACAGACAAACCTTTGACTTTGTGACAGCCTGCATGTTAGCCGAGGTATTGGCCAGCTGCTGCGTGCTGAACAGAGACGAGTGCTCCGCCTTCTCCAGCCGGTCCACCAGCTCCGAGACCCGGGCCTGCGCCTCCACTGACTTGTCGTGCGTGGACTGGTAACGCTGCTGTAGTTTCTCCATCTCCACACGCAGCTGGGCTCGCTCCTGCTCCAGCTGGTCTTTGGACTGAGGAAACACAAACCTTTGTTTGTTTGTTTGTTTGTTTGAGTAAAGAGAAGAACATCGACATAATGATGGTCATTTAGTGCTTGGAAAAAGTAAGACAGACAGACAGACAGACAGACAGACAGACAGACAGACAGACAGACAGAACAGAGTGAAAGTAAAAGTACCTACCAGTGGCGTCATCCAACCACCCACAAAACACAAATAGGCTTGCCAACCTTTTATAAACCCAGTCAAGGACACCCAATGTTATAACAGAGGATTCATAAAAATGAGCAAAATCATATCAAGTGGGATTAGTTTTGGTGCAGTGTTTGTAATAAGGCCCTGAAATTTCCAACTGCCGAATCCGAGACAGTCCAAGGAAAATCCACTCACTCACCACTATGGTCATCTGCAGAAAAAGGCTAATATATCTTTCTTTTCACGTTCTCTCACTCACCAAGTTGCCATCTGCAGCAAAACACTAATATACCTTTCGTTCCTCTTTCTTTTACTCATGGCTATGGTCATCTGAAGCAAACGTTTAATATACTTTTTTTTAACTTTCACTCATTCCCAGCTATGGTCATCAGCAGAAAAAGGTTAATAATATACCTTTCTTTCCACTTTTCTCTCACTCAGTCTTGTGGGTCATCTGCAGGAAAAGGCTCTTATACCTTTTTTCCCACCTTTCTCTCACTCAATCTAGTTTGTCATCTGCAGGAAAAGGCTCATATACCTTTCTTCCCAACTGTTCTCTCACTCACCCTCATGGTCATCTGTAAGGAGGCCTCGGCATGCGACAACTTCTTCACCATGTCGCTGTGTTCCTCGTGGAGACGTCTCAGCTCCTGCTCTAGCGTGGCTCTGCGCGTCTCCCCGCTCCGCACCTCCTCCTTCAGCCTCGCCACCTGCTCCACCAGAGAGGTGTTCCTCTCCTCTAGGCTAGCCCGCGCCTGAGAATAAGTTGAGAAACAGAAAACATTTATTCAAATTTAGTTGATTAGTTTAGTTTAGCTTTTAGTTTAGTAAGGTTTTACGGCGCTCGCAACTGCATTAGGTCACATGACATTGAGCACCATAGTTTAGCTTTAGTAAAAAATTTTATGGTACTTGCAGCCCAATATACTGAATAGTGATTCCTTTTTCAACAACAAATGTGATCATTAGCCGAAGTGATTGTCTTTTGTTTATGCGTTCTTTGTCAGATTATGGGTGTATATGTATTTGAAAGAATTGCTGTATGTATGTGGTCAATAAATCAAAACAAATTTACCTAGTTGAATAGTTATTCATCTAAAGAAAGAACTCCTGATAAAAAAGACCTGTTTTTGGCGAAACTAATTTGACATCGAATTTGTCGTAAAAGAATCTGCCCAAGCCTCTGCCAGCAGCTCATCGGCACAGCGGTACTGACTGTGAGCGGCTGGGAGCGCCTTGCTGGAGATAAGGAGTTAAGAATAGAGGTTTTTCATACACAGTCTGACATTTTCCCTACCCTTTCACTGTCGGCCCTCAGGTTGGTGAGAATAGCATTCAGTTTCTCATTGGCCTCAGAGCCAGGCAGTCCCCCGCCAGACAACTTGAGGCTGTCCATCTGCTGCTTCAAGGACAGGTTCTCGTGCTGCTGGTGGCTCAGTCTGGGAACACAAAACAAAACAAAACAAAAAACGTCCGTTATGTGAATGGCTCTGAAAAAACAAAACAATCTGTAATTAGAGACCTCAAGCAAAAGCTGCTATGCTTGAATTTAGTTTTAGGGCCCTATTGGAAATAGAAGTTTAATTTGGAGGTTCCGCCTCTTAAATAACCTAGCAGCGTCAAAAGGGACATTTAGATTACACAATTTCAAATCTTTTTTTTCAGATTCAATTTTAAATGGGATACAAGTATACAAACAAAACAAATACATCGGTCTGCTCAGTTTACATGACACTGAGGCTGCTGATAAGAAAAAGGAACTGTAAAATCATTGCCAAATTCTATTTCTAATTTTGAGTGGTCTGTCAATGTTCCAAAAGAGGGATGGATTACTCTCAAGATCTTTTTCTGAAGTTTATACCTAAAATTACATTCAAATTTGTTCTAAGAGTAATTTTGCAGTTTCCTCCTGAGAGTCAAACTGTCATAGTAAAAAGTGAAAACCTTCTTCAAAGTTCACATTTGAAACAAAAGTTATTTTTTTGGAGGAAAATCTCACAGCTTCCTTTCAAGAGACTTGATGATGTTTTAACAAGCCAGAAGCTTTTTGTTTTGTTCACTGAAATGGTAAAAACATCATCATACACTTGGGCTCTTTGGTTTTTTTGTTGATGTAATGAAGCATATCTGTATGTAAGAGTTATATGATATGTGCAACACAGATAGGTCATGTAATAGCCAGAAATGAGAGGTATTTCTAGAGAATAATGTATGGTACAAAGAAAAGAAAAAAAGATAAGGACGATAGATGTTCGATAGAAAAAAAATAGCAAACCACACTAGAGCACCCACCAACCACCAATGAAATATGTCAACACAATCAGAGTGATGACCAGATTAATAATCCATCCATCCACACTGTTCATTTCAAGTGCAGATATCAAATAGATTTCCCTCAAACACAAACAAATAACTCACTTTTCTTGAATACTTTCAACTTTTGCCTGGAGCTTGGCATTGTGATCCTGGGGAAAAGTGACAAAAAATTTTTTTTCCAATGCTTTAAAACAAAAGAGCTTTTTTTCTTCACTTTAATCAAAATTGTTTTTTTTCTAATTATTGACATGGGATGTTTGCAAAGAGTTTGTTTTCTTAGTTACAAAAAATTCAGTTCTTTAGCTTGCATGTAACATAGTAAAAATTGCATAAACTGAACTTTAAAAAAAGAAGGCAGATTTGGAATCCAAATGGTAAGAGATCAAGGGGGAAAGCCAAGTGGAACCTGGAGATGAGTCACAGAGAATGGTGTATAGAAAAGTTGGAAGACGTGGAACAATATCAAGAGGCTGTACTTTTATTAATTAAAAATGAGAGCAAAATTCTGTCAAAAAGAAAAACTTTCTGACCTTCTCCAGCTTGTTGTTCTGGTCCAGCTGTTCGTGTGCGGTCTTCTGTCGCTCCAGGTCTTGCCTTATCTGCTGCAGCTGGCTCGTTCTTTCCATGAGGGATGTGTTGGACACATGCAACTGAAAGAAAATTGAAAGCAAAACATACGAAAGTATAATTTCTGTAAAGCTCATAGAAAATGCCTAAGAGCGTGGATAAGCGCTATATAAATGCAATTATTATCATTATTATTGTTGTTATCATTATTATCATAATCATTATGAAAAGATACTAGACAAGATCAACAGTTTTGTAACTGAAAAACAAAAACGAAAAGCTCAGAACAAGACAGATGAGAGAACATCAGGATACTCACGTCCAAGCTAAACTAAATAAATAAAGCAAAAGAAAAATTTCAGAACAATGCATCCCTTTCATAGAACATCTCTTTGGCCAACTAATACAAGCACCATCAATGTCTAGAAGCTATGAGACACCTGAAAAGCTATATATAGCACATTGTCGAGGTGGATGAACATAACAATGAAAGTTCCCCCCCCCCAAAAAAAAAAACCCCAACAACCTCAAATCAAAATTCAAGCATACCCAAGCATACGGGAGTGATCTCTTACTCATTTAAGTATACAACAAAACTAAACTATTTTGCTTCATATTTTTACGTAATGTTAAAAAAACACACCTCATTTTCCATAGAATTGAACTTGGAATCTGTAGCATGAAGTCTTTGATTAAGATGCTGTAAAAGAGGGAAAAAAAGACAAAATAAGACAAGAAAATATATTTTTTTCTTTATAAGAGCACACAAACAGTGGAAAATAGCATGTTGCATCTCACAGACATTGCAATAATATGATGTTGGAAAACATGTAATGTATACACAATAATAACATAATACAGAACATTACATCATCTCTTTCTTTCCCTTTACATTACACATATAAACACACACACACACACCACCCTGACATAATACATATTAAAAAGAAGCAAATGAAAAATAGATACACCATTTTCTAAGACTACATCCAGACATTTAAATGAATGTTTATTCTTTTTCAACAAGAAAGAATTAAAAAGAAAGGTTTAAGCAGCATCTCGACATGACATTATACTTCCAAGTTCTCCATTGCCAAAACAAAATTAGAACAAACTCTCTGTGGGTTCAAAGAAAAATGATAAAAATCATG
>NW_004797712.1:549971-556070 GCF_000002075.1 Aplysia californica | reverse complement strand
GTTGTATCCCTCTCAGCCTGGGTTTGGCCCCAACAGTAGGCAGGGTCAAAGCCTATCTCCAAAATAACCTAAATTGTGTCGATGAGACGGAAAAAAACACATACATTTAAAACAAATTTATCAAGATGTAAAGTTTTATATTAAAATGTGATTACTGAATCCACACTAACCTGAGCATTGTCTTTCAACATGTTCACTTCCTCCTCCTTTCTCTCCATTTCTCGAACCCACGTTTCCTTCTCACGACGATGGTCTCTGATAGATAAATAAACAATAGTAATGGATACAGAAGTCATTTCCCCTTTCGAGCCTGGCAACGATAATACATTCACTAAAAAGATATAGAATACAATTTAAAAACTCATTCATGGTCACAATAAAACTGAAACTTCATCTGGAGTGTCACTGATTGTCAGGGAACAATTTTTTCAACCCTGAACAGTGAAAGTATATGAATGCCTGCATATATATATATAAGATCATTGGTGATGTGTATACATATTTGTGTATTGATTCTACTTTCTTACGTGGTAATATTGCATTTGGCTTCAGTATTGTGGAAAACATGGCCAATGCAAGAAACTCGTTCTTGTAACAAACCCTCAAGTCAATTCGTGGCCACCAGTCAACTAGAAAGGAGAAGACGGAGGTGGATAGGACATGTTCTGAGAAGAAAACCAGACTCTATTGTGAAGACTAGCCTTCACTGGACACCTGAACGACATCGCAAGAGGGGCAGACCCAAAGTGACCTGGAGACACACAGTAGAGTCTGAAATGAAGTCCTGGAACCATTCGTGGGGGGCGTTGACCAAGAAGGCCCAAAACAGACAGAGCTGGAGATCCTTTGTTGCTGCCCTAAATGCCAGATGGCGTAACGCGTAGTATAATAATAAGAAGTCAACTAGAGACAATGTCTTTTGTTATACGTAACATGGAGTAAATTCATTACAACTGGTGCATTTGTCAACCTATTCACAAGATCATGTCTCCGCCGGTTTCCCTCTCTACATTAATTTTTAAAGAAACCTCGGCTGGAGTTTGGGTTCAAGAGAAGTTTGTCAACACCACAAAGGTAGTTTGTGCCAAGAGAAAAAGAAGAAAGACAGACTGAATGTGCAAAGGGATAGAAAACAGTAGGACTTATCTGAGGCACCCGCCAACCTCTCATTGTTAAATCTCTGAGTCTACGCAACAGCAGAGTCATAAATTCAAATTAGACAACTACTTTTTATTTCCATATAAGGGACAGCGAAAAACAAATTCGAAATAAATGTAATCTCAGTATTTACCTTTCCAGCTCATTGCGAACTCTGTTAATTTTATCCATTTCCTGGTTGGATGCAAAGAGTCTGGTCTTGAGAGACTCAATCTGGATACAGAGATGGGATATAATTGCATGTTTTTTGGTGACTTCATCTTCATGATGGCATAGGTGGCTAACAATTTATGCAAAGTTATACAAAGAAGGAGAGCGGGGCCTAGAGAAAGAAAGGTAGGGGGGATGGAAAAGAGAGGGATGAAAGAGAGAGAGAGGAAAAAAAAGAGAGAGAGAGACACACAGAGAGAGAGAGAGAGAAAGAGAGAGAGAGACAGAGAGAGAGAGACAGAGAGAGACAGAGAGAGAGACAGAGAGAGAGAGAGAGAGAGAGAGACAGAGAGAGAGACAGAGACAAAGAGAGAGGAAGGAAAGAGAGGAAGGGAAGAGAGCAAGTAAGACATTGAGAAAGATAGAGAATGAGACAGAAAGAAAGAGGGGGAAAAATGGAAGTAGCAACCAAGCGATTTACTAAAGTAAATTAACTTTAACACTACAAACATACAAAAAAGTCTGTCTTTTTGTTCCTATCCTATGATTTACTATCAAACAATTTAGAAAGACCCAAGCCCCATAATATAGATTGTAAAATGCATAGAGCTTGCTGTTGAAAACGCCATAAGTGCTATACAAATGCTATTTATTTTCATTATTATTATTACTATTATCATCATCATCATTATTATCACCATCACTATTATCATCATCATACCTCTGCCTCCAGCTTCTCCCGGGTGGCACGTTCTCTGTCAGTAGAGGCCGACGCTGTGCTGATCTCTGTACGCAGCGACGCCACCTGGATGTTATACTGCATCGTGGCGTGAGCCAGGGCTTCTTCATTCAGTCTCTTTACAGAAGAAGAAGAAAAATAGCCATTTACACTTCGCGGCACATTTAGGAGGGTGATAAAAGAAGAGGTAAAGTTTTAGTTTAGTTAAGATTAGTTTTAGTTTAGTAAGTTTTACAGCGCTCACAACTGCACAAGGTCATATGAGCGTGCGAAACACAAGTTGGTTGCATTCACAGCAGTTCATAGCATTGCGCGCGAGAGTAAAGTACAGTCGAAACTGTCCCAGGACAGCCACCCATTGTAGGGGAGAACAATAGTTGTCTTAGACAGATGCCTGTCTTGAACAGGGTCATTTTAATATCGAAACTACGCAAAAGGGGACGTGGGAAGGGGTCGTTTGCGATTCTCTTGGACAGGTGGCCATTATAGCAGGTTTAACTGTGCATTTATCAAACTAATGGAGGATAGCATATCTGCACAGAAAAAGTATCAAGTGGCTGAGGAAAGAGATGGAATATCTGCTGTGTGCACCAATCTCAGGAATTATTATTATTTTTCTCACTCTCTGCATTCCCACAATCTTTCAGACACTCAATAAAAATATCATCAAGCATTGATCCTCCTCGAAAACAGGGTACATTTTCTTCTGATAGTTCATGAAATTATCGTATACTCAACAGTTTTCTCAATAGAAAGTGCACTAAGTAACAACAAAGTTTATAAATGCAACATTCTGCCATACCTATTCTGAAAAGTGAGTGGTTGGCGAGTGCTCTGGTTTGGTTCACTCCTTCTTTCCTATCAAACATCTATCATCCTTATCTCTCCTCCTTCTTTTCTGTGTATGTTACTCTCTAGCTAACCTTCATCACTTATATAGACTAGACTGCTCAGTGTAAGACTCCATTATATGTCACTTTTCAAAATGGTACACAGCAGAGTCATACACCACACAGTCGAGACGCCCTATTTGTGTTGCAAGTAAATCTCTTACCAAAACTAAACTACTTAAATTCTGAATAGACAAAAAAACAAACCAAAAAAATGTGCACAGAGGACACCAGCCCAGTCATATAAGCCTGTAGGTCATGCATGACTTCCTGCACTCCCACCACTTACAATGTCGTTCTTGAGCTCTTCATTTTTCGACAGCAGCTCTTCATTCTCTGCTCCCATCAGGGTCACCTCATCCTTGAACCTTGACCTCTGGCGGTCCATCTCCATCTGAGGAGCACACAAACACAATAGGCTATAGGTGGATAGATGGTTGGGTGGGGGGTGGGAAGAGAGAATAAGTTAACAGTGACTTAGGGTCACAAAAGACCTATTTCAGTAGAAAACGAATCAGGACAGTTGTGACATGGAAAATATAGCTGAAACTGTTTAAGAGAGCCATCCATTGTAAAAGAGAAAAGTGCATGTATTAAATGGGTGGCTGTCTTACAGTGTCAAGTATCATCATATAATACAAAAATACACAAGGATGAGGGATGGAAATAGGAAGTGGCTGTTTGTGCAGGTGACTGTCATATACAGGTGAACTTAGAGTAGGTTCATAGACAATAATAATAATATTGATAATAGTAATAATAATACTACTACAGCTACTTCTAATAGTAAAAGTTTAAAAAAAAAAGAATTAAAATATTACAATAAAATTAAATTCTAGATTGAATTTATAATCCCCCCCCCCCCCCCCTCACAGACACACACAAGTACAAACAAATAAACGCATATATATACACTCTTTCATATTCCCTAATCCAAAAAGAACAAATCGTGAACTCACTTTCAATGCATAGAGTTCTGCCCTCAACTTGTCCATGTCCCCAGACAGCTCAGGTGACTCGTCAAAATCTTTGGAATCCTGAGGGAAAAAAAACAAACATTGTGAAATGTGCTGAGAAAAAGATTTATTTCTCGTTAACTAAACAAGAAAGTATTAGCTGAAAATCAACGCTAGGATCAAATTGGTAGATTTTTAACTGATTCCATTTTCTTCAAGTTAAACGTGTCTTAAAAAATTTTCTTCTAATTTGATGAATCTATTTCCCTGGGGCTAAAATCTGACAAGTAATTCATTTTGTCAGCACGCCTCATATTTTATATTCTATTCACAGATCATGCAAAAGTGTTTTGACATTGTAGCCCACGCGCATATGCACACATATGCACAAAATTTGCACCCCCCTCCCTACACATGTCCATTTCTAGCACTACTGATCTCTTGTGAACACAAACTCCCGAAGTTTTGACTCATCATGAGGGAGGGCAAGTCACTCCTTGTGAGAAACATTTCTTCTTCCTTTTTTGAGGGTTTTGTGTACATAAATTAGATTTTGACCACCATAGCCATGATCAAGTGACTATTGCAAGACACGCAGTACCATATTCTCATGAAATGAGCTTGAGAGAAGGATTATCTAACATCCTTTTTTCTATCTAATCAACAAGACTTAAGTTGAGCTCAAAAGGCCAAAGGCCACAAAGTCAAAGGAAAGAACTGAATTAAGTTGAATATTAAATTGAAACATAATGACTGCAAAAATTTTCCATGAATGAATAACAACAACAACTCTCAAAAGAAGTATGAGAAGTAAACCACATCACATCATCTATCAATTACCCTCTACAAAACAAAGGCAGCCCCACTAACAACCAAAAAAAACCCCAACTTGATGTCATAATATGACTGATATTTGCACATCATCCATGCTAAAAGTAAACTCCAAATTTCAGTTAAACCGACATCATACGTCATTCATAATATACCGTACCCTTGGTGTGTGTTGCGCCTGCTGCGTCGTCTGCTGATGGATGAACTTCTGCTGGTCGTCATTGATCTGTTCTTGCAGCAGACGTGCGTTGTTAGCATGTGTCACCTGACGCTGGAGCTCCTCTCTCTCCTCCTCCAGCTGAAAAATGGTGTTTAGTAAGAGCTTTACGGTCTTTGCAACTAAACAAAGTCGTATAAGTGCCCAAAAATTAGAGGTGTTATAACAGAGTAACAAACACAAAAAAGAAGGAGAAATAAAGATGATAGATGTTTGATAGGAAAGAAGCAAACCTCATCAGAGCACCCGCCAACCACCCTCAAGATTTTTTTGACGTTTGAGTTACAGCAAAATTGAGTAAGACAGACAGTCAGAAACAACAGCGGGAAAGAAAAGAGGTCGGACTTTCCAGTTGTGTGCTTAATGATCTTGGACAAAGGAATGAAGCTGTGCTTTTTAAAAATCGAGGGACTTTATAGAACTAGTAGATAAAATTGTTAAGTTTTAGTTTAGGGCATGTGGAGTTAACAATGGTCTCATTTCGCCAAAAAGCAGACATAGCAAATGTAACATTACAGAGTACAAATTTGTATTGAACAGAAAAAAAATTTTCATTGTACCAAATCTTCGACTTTGAACAATACAACAATGGACAGTGAATAAATCGGTGTAGTCAATATAACCACCAGGATTCATAATTCTTTAACAGCATCTCAAAAGGAACTTTAACAGAAGGAGTAAGTAAAGAGAAGCACATCTTCCATAAATGGCCATTAAGTGCAGGAGGGGAAAAGCAAGAGAGACATGCAGAAGCAAATGGGGAAAACAAGGACCTACCAGTAGTGGCCTTCAAACACCAGCCCTAAGAGAGGAAGCTCAAGATGCAAAAAGACTTAAACACTTCACAATACAACCCCCCCCCCCGCGCCCCCGAAGGGCATGAATGGAAGGGGTGCTAGACCAGCATCAATGCAAACAACATTGATAAAAACAGCGACAGCAATTACAACATTGAAAATAAAAATGACAATAAAAACAACAGCAACAACAACAAAGACAACAAAAGGACTATTCTGATAAGACCATTAAAATAAAAACCAAAAACCAAGACAACCTTTCAAGAATCAAAATCAAAGATCACCCACCTCCTTTATGGTGTTGGCGCTGGACCTCATCTCTATCTGCAAGTTTCTCATGGTCAACTCTGCTCTCTGCTTT
>NW_004797712.1:543978-549871 GCF_000002075.1 Aplysia californica | reverse complement strand
TTAAAGGAGAAAAAAACCCATTTCAGAAAAAAATGAATCAGGACAATTGTGACATGGAAAATATAACTGAAACTGTTTAAGAGAGCCATCCATTTTAAAGAGAAAAGTGCACATATTAGACAGGTGGCTGTCCTGCACAATGTCAAGTGTCATTATAAAATACAAAAAATACAATGAGGGATGGAAATAGGAACTGGCCGTTTGTGTGGATGATTGTCTTGAACAGGTTGACTGTAATAATAATTATGATAATAATAATGATAATACCACTGCTGCTACTACTAATGGTATCATTTTTTTCTATTAGAAAAAAATATTACAATAAAAATAGACTGAATTTATAACCCCCCCCCCCCCCCCCACAAGTACAAACAAATAAACGCACATATATACAATCATTCATATTCACTAATCCAAAATGAACAAATCATGAACTCACTTTCAATGCATAGAGTTCTGCCCTCAACTTGTCCATGTCCCCAGACAGCTCAGGTGACTCGTCAAAGTCTTTGGAATCCTGAGGAAAAAAAACAAAACATTGTGAGATATGCTGAGAAAAAGACTTACTTCTCGCAAACTGCAAATGAAATTATTAGCTGAAAATCAACGCTAAGATCAAACTGGAAGATCATCAACTGATGCCATTTTCTTCCTTATAAATATGTCTTTTAAAATGTCATTCTAATTTGACGTATCTACTTCCACAGGGTTAAAATCTGAGAAGTACTCATTTTGTCAGCACGCCTCACATTTTACATTCTATTCACAGATCAGGCAAACGAGTATTGACATTGTAGTACACACATACACATATGCAATTTGCACTCCCTCCTAACACATACACTAAAACGTGACATCCGCCAAAATTGGCCAGGAATGAACAAAAATAACTCTCAAAAGAAGTATTAGAACCACAATAGATCATCTATCAACCATCCTCTACAAAATGAAGGCAGCTCCACTAACAACAACAACAACAAAACTTGATGTCATAATATCAGTGTTTGTCATTTAAAGCTTATTCTTGTATGGGGATAAAGCGCTATACAAATGCAGTTTATTATCATTGTTCGGGGTGTTCGTTAACTCCAAATTTCACAGTTATACAGACAACATGCACTGTCCATGATGTGCCGTACCCTGGGTGTGTGTTGAGCCTGCTGCGTCGTCTGCTGGTGGATGAACTTCTGCTGGTCGTCATTGATCTGTTCTTGCAGCAGACGCGCGTTGTTAGCGTGTGTCACCTGACGCTGGAGCTCCTCCCTCTCCTCCTCCAGCTGAGAAAGTGTGTTTAGTAAGAGTTTTACGGTCTTTGCAACACAATAAGGTCATATAAGTGCTGAAGATTAGAGGTGTTACAAGAGAGTTACAAACAGAAAAAAGAAGTAAGAGAGTTAAGGACAATAGATCTTTGATAGGAAAGAAGGAGTAAGCCATACCAGAGAACCCGCCAGTTACACACAAGAAATTGTGGACTTACTGAGTTACAGCAAAAATTGAGTGAACCTATTCCAAAATGCATTTGTTTTAGTAAAGAGAATTACATCTACACATTAAAGGTCATTTGGTGAAAGGACAAAGTAAGACAGACAGTCAGACAACAATAGAGCGAAAGAAAAGAAGTAGTGCTCCCCAGATGTGTGATTAATGACCTGCTTTAGAATAAATCATTTCTGCTGATCAAAGCTATTTAACAACACACTTGGACAAAGGAATGAAACTGTGCTTTATAAAATGGAAGGACTTTGAACAACTAGTAGATAAAGTTGTTAAGTTGTAGTTCAGGGCACATGGACTTCACAATGGTCACATTTCACAAGTTAAACTTTGAATTCAACAGAAAACAAATTCTCACAGTGCAGCATCTTCGACTTTGAGCAAAAAAAAGGTGGACTGTGAATATGAAACAATTAGAAAATAAAACAAGGAAGACAGAGAGAAACAAAAGAGGAAAAGGAATGAAGAAAGAGCTGCAGGTGGTAACCTCTAAACGCTAATATTAACAGAAGTAGCTCATGATGCAGAAAGACTCAAACACATCACATGACACAACATAAAGTTAAAAGGCACCAGTGCAAGGGCTACTAGATCAACATCACTATAAACAACAAAAAGAACAAAAAGAACAACCACAGCAATTATACCAATGACAATAGAAGTGACAACAAAAACAATAGCACTAGCAACAACAACAAAGACAACATAAGGATTCTCCTGAAAAGACCATTAAAAAAACAAACCAAGACAATTATTCAATAACCAAAATGAAAGATCACCCACCTCCTTTATGGTGTTGGCGCTGGACCTCATCTCTATCTGCAAGTTTCTCATGGTCAACTCTGCCCTCTGCTTTGCCTCCAGCTCACTGAAAGCGACAGGCACCATTCATGCATTTTCATTCTCTTATAGACGCTGTTTTTTAAATTCATTTTATTATAGGTAATATGTATTATACATTTTATTATATCTGCATGACACAGATGCGCTATTTGAATTGAAAGGTGGAGCACTTGACCCACTTAGAAAAGTAGAGTAGAAAGAAATGTTGTCTTCCCCTCCACAGGTAGATGACATGCACTCCCTACTGGCATGCAGGGGTCCATTTGTCCATCACCCATCCACTGATGATCTCTCTCAATAAAGTTTACACAATTTAACTTCAATTGAAAATAAGATAGACAGCTTAACACATCACAGTAGGCAAAGGCAAAATTGTCTATAAAGTCACTAAAAACTCACACTTCAAAAAAGGTTAAAAAGGACATTTAAATAACTCTTCACGCTTTTGAATCATTATCTCTTTTGAACAACAAAGTGGAAGACTAACGATAGTCTTCCTTTTCTTTTAATATATACATTTTGAGCAAATATTAAGTCTTTAAGAACTTACTGGACATAATATTTGTCCGATCGGCAGCATATCAATGACAGTGTTACGGCACATTTAAAACCGTCATACACAAATCAGAAACACTGAATTAGCATATTTCACAGTAATGCTGTTGCAGCCTTTTTTCAATTTCAGATTTTTTTAAAATTTGAATTCAAAACCAAAATTTTTTTTTGAAGTGCTCCCAAAACAGCATGACTTATAGAGACGTCGAATGACCAGAATATTTCCTCAATACTATTATTAAAATATAGAGAGGATGACAAATAACTCTATGGTGCCGGTCAAATAGATACTTTTATACTGCATCAATGGTTAAAGTCTATTCTTGCTGAATTTGTCCCATATGAGCGTACACAAGTTTCACATTATGAAGAGCCTACCTGGCGTACTGCTCTTCTCTTCTGGCAAGCTGATCTTTTGTCTTGCTCAATAAAATTTCTGCATTCTTTCGCTTCTCTTCCTCTTCAGTCATTCCATATCTGTGACAAAAGGAAGAAACATTCTCAAAATTTCTCTCTTAATGTGCCAGCAAAACATAAACAAAAAAGCAGTATGGTACGGTATGGCTTGAGTTTCCTGCCCTTTCAACACTGCAAAGTTATTTGTGCTGTGCCACCTCTGATCTCTTACCCGCCTCCGATAGGACTTTAGTAAGAGGGTGGAAAGCCTTGCAAACTTTCCAAATAAACCAAAGTGAAGAATACCCTTTTAAGAATTTTAACTAGGGTCATCTGCACTTAAACCAAACTGTAATGCAAGGGACTTAACGGAGCACCCACAAAGAAGCAGTGGATAGTATCAACCTCATTAACGTGTAGAAGTTCAGGAAAGGGAAAACAATCATTCAACATGAAAAATAAACAGTATTTCAAATAATATTAGCAATATCTATGATAATAAATAAATCAAATACACAGCACAAATTCTCTTGCAGAAGGAAGAAGGACCTCTGAATTTGATCCTTGTCTTTGACATAACTGATCCAAGTGGGTGAACAAGTCTTCATATAAACTCTCCATATAACCAAAATTCACAAATATCTTGTTAGGGATTCAAACCAAAATCAACGAAAATGCAGGCCAGTACGATTCCAACTGAGCCAATGATGTACTCGGGCAACATAAATAAATCAGAAAAGAAAAGAGAGAAGACAGCACGACTCACTCCAGGGATCTAATCTTAGCTTCCAGGTCAAGCTTGGACTGTTCCAGTTCGGACTTGTGCTGGGTCAGCGAGTCCAGTTTCCTGTGGATAAATAATAATAAAAATAATAATAATAATAACAACAACAAGAAAAAGAAGAAGAATAGAAGAAGAAAAATAATAATAATAACAAAATTAATAATAATAACAATAATAACAATAATGACTGCATTTATATAGCGCATATCCAACGCTCTAAAGCATGCTCTATGCGTTTTACAACTATTATTACCTAAGCAGATCCTAATACACCACTCAGAAACTTTTTCTACTTCACAGGAAGCATACTAATTACAGAAAGCTATAGTAAGACATGTTATGGGGAAGATCTGAGACACCGCACATGGGGCTGTCCTAACCTAAGTAAAAGAAGGGAAAAAAGGGAATAAAAGTGCCACCAAATGATTAAAAACTTGTTAGTAAAGAATCAAGAGGAATAGCGACTCAAATTACAGCCGACTGAATCACCCCTGATACAACATAATGAAACTTATGGCCAATTTAATCAGTCATTGACATTTGAAAGGTTAACACTGTCAGATACTACTGGTCACTCACTTGGAGAGCTCGGCCTTCTCTTTGCTGGACAGTTTGAGCTTGTTGTCCAGCACAGCCCGCTGGTTCCTTTCCTGCTCCAGCTGCCGGCGCGTGTCACGCACATACTCTTGCACCTTCAGCAGGGAACTCGGATCTGACAGACATAATACAGCATAAAGTATAGTAAGTGTATGGGTTTAACACCCTATCAACACTATTAGGTTATTTAAGAGGAGGGACCTCAGAATTTAACATCCTTCCCCAATAAGACAGAACCAAATGGGTTGAGAGCCTTGAAAACTCCAGTAAATACCCTGAGTTCAAGAACGCCTATCCTTGGATTTGAACCAGGGCTATCCTCTCCGAGGTCCGGCATGATACCAACTAAGCTAACAGAATGCCCACAGTATAAAGAATATCAATAACAAAAAGTAAATCTAAAAAACCAAATTACAGTCAAATCTGTCCAATGTGACCATTCGTTGTCAAGGAGAAAAAGGGTTATCTTAGACAGGTGGTCCTCTTTGATAGCATCATTATGATTTAGAAAAAATGCCAGGGGGAAAGTGGGAAATGGTTGTTCGTACAGATGATTGTCTTGGACGGGTGGTAATTAGAGTAGTTTCAACTTTTATTAATAAAATAAAACAAAACGATATCCCCATAAGAAAAGAAAAGAAATATTATCAAAGAGTAAAAAACATAAGGCAATAAACTTGCTCGTGACTCATCATAAAGCAAGTGTTGGTACTATAGGACTTGAAGGCTTTCACGTCCATAAACACTTGACATTCTCACAGAAATTCACTAGTAGTCGATGCCATGACACAAAACAACCCAGCATGTGAGAGTGATTGAAAAAGCAAGTCTGGTACGGATTTAAAACTCTGATCTTCCTGTAAGGCCTTGAATTGTAAAAAAAATATACGTGCAATCTAAAGCTCATGTCCATTCTGACTGCTATTCAGGTTATTTTTCTATTTTTCATCAGTCTGCACTATCATTTTTCTTTTCTTTCCCCCATTACATGGACCACGGCGCACCGGCAGTGGAATTTTAGTTGCCGCTGGGGGTTATCACGTCGGGGTCACGGGGGTCAGCTCCCTGTCGCCTCTCTGTCTGGGCCGACTTAATTTTTGGTACTTTTCAACGTACAATTTAAGGTGTATCCTTGTATTTATGGTAATTCTCATTTAGTGCACCCAAAGCACGCATTTCTGCTCTTGAGACTCAAAAAAGAACGGACGTTGTAATTTGTCT
>NW_004797712.1:540454-541837 GCF_000002075.1 Aplysia californica | reverse complement strand
CCTCCACCTTAACCCAAATTCTAATATGCTTAGTTGGGGATTTCAACTAGGGTCATCCACACTGTGACAAGCATGATACCAATGGATCAACGGAGCTTAATCTTTTTGATATCAACTAAATATCTCTCTCTCTCTCTCCTGCCCTCTCTCTCTCACTGATATCTCATTTGCTGGATCTTCTTTTTTTCTTATGTATTTGTTTAATACAACCCCATCAGCATAATTTAGATCATTTAGGAGGTGGGCTTCGATCATGCCTGCCAGAGCCTTTCCTGTCCAAGATAGCTAAGCGTCCAATCCCTACACCACAGACGCCTGTTTACTGGATCAAAAACACCACATTAGATTCTGGGACAACAAATGAAACTCTCTTTCCAAGGTTAGTCCCCCCCCCCTCCCAAATCAATAAATGTGCTAAAGATAGAAACTCACAGCAGATACAGTTTTGTTCCCATAAGGCCTGGGAGCAAGGCTGGGAGGAGGTCCTTTCCTCTCTTCCTCCTCCTCCTTCTGTCTTCTTGCTGCCTCCTCTTCCTCATCTCTTTTCCTTCTCTTCTCTTCCTCTTCTTTCCTCTCTCTTTCCGCTCTCTCCCTCTGGAACTGTTCATCAATGCGGTTCAGTTCTTGTCTGAGGATGAAAGAGACAATACATCAGGAGATGCCGGGAGAGGGAGGAGGTTAAAGTTTACTTTTACTAAGAGTTTTACAGCACTTGCAACACAATAAGGTCATATAAGTGCCGAAAATTACAGGTGCTACAAGAGAGTAAGAAACACAAGAAAAGGAGGAGGGAACAGGATGATAGATGTTTGATAGGAACGGAAAGAAGGAAGAAACCACACTAAAGCACCTGCCAACCATCCACTGGGGGAGGGGGGGGGGAGAGAACTGATGTCAAGATACAGTTTAGGGCAAGGCAGCTGGTTAACGCCCTCTTTTCAAAAGGGAATTTTTTTTTTTTAAATAAAGAAATAACGTTATCATAATAGCTTTAAAAGGAAGGAGAGTGTGAAGAATACACAAAAGCACTCACTATTCACCCGCGGAGTGGAGAGAGAGAGGCGATTTGTTTTAGTATGAGTTTTACAGTACTTGCAACACATAAGTGCTGAAGATTAGAGGAGTTACAATAGATTAACAAACACAAAAGAAAGAGGAGAGATAAGGACGATGGATGTTTGATAGGAAAGAAAGAGCCAACCACACCAAGGTACCCCGCCAACCAGCCGCACATGTATTGGTTCGTTTGAGTAAAGATAGGCACATTGACCATCGACACAGTAATTGTCATTTAGTGCTGGGAAAAAAGTTAGACAGAAAGACGGAAATAACGGAGGGAAAGTAAAGAAGTAGGACCTACCAGTGGCGCCCTCCAACCACCCG